>NC_077234.1:236525399-236650399 GCF_027887165.1 Monodelphis domestica | reverse complement strand
GTCATATTTTGGGGAAAAGTTTCTGAAAAAGTTCTTTAGTTGCATATTACATCCCCTCAGAAATTGTCTTCTTATGTGTGCCACAGACTCTTGATAAGCCCATGATAGATTCAATGCTTTCTGTCAATCTATCAATATATGTGGCTGGATGCTCCTCTTTTTCTTACATCATCTCATCAAATTTGCTCCATGCGTTGGGGCTTGGAACAAAATGATTTGATAGCCTGCAGATGGTCTTCTCTGCACTTTCTTAGATAGGCAAAGCTTTCTGGACTAGAGAAATCAAAATCTTCTCTCTTTTGGCCAACTAGTTAAATTAGCATCCTTCCTTGTCTTTTAAACAAACTGCCAGTGTTCATGAAGGCTAAAAACTTCAGATAATATAAGATCTGTATCTGTAAAATCAGACTCAAAGATTTTAAAGGTCCATTTCAGCTCTTTTAGACACCAGTAAGGTTCATTTAAAAATTCTGGAAACCGGCATTTCAAAGAGTCTAGGTCCTGTGTAGAAAATGGCTTATGAACTTTTGAATGAAGAACATCAGCCCTGTCCATGATCTTAGCTATGCCTCTCAATGGTAGCATTTTCTGAGCCTCTGCAACTTTATCTGTATTATTTTTCTCTTTTTCCTCTGCCTCATTCTTAATTTTATCTGTTGCTTTGTTGTTATCTTTTTCAGTATTTACTCTATTCTCAACCATTTCTGCCTTTTCTCCAGACTCTTCCTTATTCTGTCCTTTCTCTCTGTGTGCTAGATATCCACAGTACATTTTATGGGCCAATTAACTTATCATCAAGCACTAGGATTTGAACAGCCTTCTTAGGGGTAACTAGTCTTAAAACATTTCTGAGGTATGAGAGAGTCTGAATTGTTGCTATTATGGTAACATATTTGTGTGACCACTTGCCACATGATGGTGTTGGAAAAAGGTACCATAGTCACAAATGAGGTAGAATTAGCTATGAAATTCATCGTGTCACACATAACTTCTGTAATTGTATTATAAATGATATTATGGATCCAATACAATTCAATAACTGCTAGCACAGATATCCAAAACATGATCTGTAACATCATGTTTGTTCTCTTCCTTATTTCTTTCCCCAATATAATTTTTCTGTTCACTAGCCTGGGGTGGGTTCAGGCTTTTTCTGGGTACCAAATTGTAGTGGAGAGGGATACATGCAGTTGAAGTAAAGGACTGAGTTCAAGGTGAGTTCAAGGTCACAACTTCCTTCTTATTTCTCTCTGCCAAAGCTGGAGTCTGACCTAGCAGATGGTGAGTTACCCCTCCACAAACCTTCTCTTTTGAATATTTTAAATTCTCCCTCCTACTACACAGTTTGAAGATAGTTTCTTATAGTCAAAGGTCTAATTTATTATCTTTTAGGGAAAAGGGAATAGGGAAATTAAAAGGAGAGAGGGAGAGGAATTTCCCTAGCTCTGACCCCTATTTCTGGTTGAAGGCTTCAATTCAAAGTCTCTTCAGAGAAAATTAAGATTGACTTTCCTTGTGGGAAAACCAGTCCTATATCAGCTGGGATCTTCACTGGGCAAGAAAGACTCTTTTCAATACAGCCAGGTAAAAGAGGGTAAAAGCCAGGCTCTTTTCCAGCCTTCCTCTTTCAGAGGGGTTGATCAGAAAGAAAGTGAAGTCAAGTGGTGAAGTGACCAGATCAGATCACAGCTTTGGCTAACTGCCTCCTCTTGAACCTTCTATAGAACTCTCTCCTCCCCTGCGGAGTCTGTAAAGTTCCGTCCTATTCCTTCTGAGCTCATTTTCTTTGCATCTCATTTTCTTCAGTCTTTGCCCATTTCTCTCGATCACACAAGGTATCCTTGCTAAGAGGTGTTGGCACATATCTTCAGCAGCCTAGAAGTTGTCCAGCTGCGCCCAAGGCTAGACATTTATGAATAACCTTGGTAGTCTTCTTTTTCACCATATATGGAACATTATGAAATTTGCCCCCATACGAAGATAAGAAAAAACACACCTGACTTTTGTAAGAAACCTCTAGAAGGTCAAATTTTAATTGTTCCCTTAAGAAGGAATATTCAGCTAACCAACCCCATTGGGGGGAGAGCATAGTTTGTATAATCTCACTCTTTTGCATCAAGTATATAAGCCAGTTGGCAAATGAGCTAAGAGTCTTAGACTATACTGCATATGTGTGTGTAGATATCTATATATGTAGCATATTATATTTATGGATACCTAGACACACACATACATATATATATATATACATATATCATTATATATAAATGGAAAGGTCATAGTGTTATGGGGGTGAAGAGGTGCACCCCTGGGGTTCAGGAAGGATACCTTTTGCAAGAATGCAAGACTCCAAAACTTAGCTTAAAAATAAAAAGAGAAATTTATTCATTTAGAGAGTAATGTGGAGAATGGCCAGGAGGATAGTACAGGTGGAAAAGCAAGATGGTAGGTTGCTCCTTGGGAGGGCAGCATGGATGGAAAAGCTGTCCCCCAGACAACATCAATTTTGGGCATTTTATACTCTTTACAACAGATGCTGTGCCATGGTGTGGATGTGACTCTGGAGTGGTAAACCCTCAGGCATTCAGTCAGGGGGTTGGTCATCTGACTGGGGTCTGCCTGGAGACACAGGGAATGACCTTCATAAAAGATTCTTTAGTTTTAGGGGACAGACAGATGTCTGAGAGGTAGGCTGATAGTATGGAGGTGTAGCCTGGAGGTGCATCTCTCTGTTCATCTTAAATCTAAAGGAGGATCAAAAGAGGCCAGTCAGCTCTGGGTCCTGTAGGGGTCACTAGATGTTTTAGGCTAGGAGTCACGAGGATGTAAGGGAGCAAAGGAATCTCCCTGATAGTAGTGTGCCTGAGTTTCTGAGGGTGCAATGCCCATGTCAATAGGAAATAGCCCAAGTTACTGAACAAAATCTGAAGTCTTCAAGAATATAGTCTAGGTGGGAAGTGGTTCATGACACAATTATTGCTAATTACTTTGAAGAATGATGGCTTTGTTGAACATTTATCCTCCCCCAATGACTTCTTCCTTCTCTTTCAGATAACCCAGGACTTCTACCACTTATTCTTTTTGCTTCTTTCTCACACACTAGCTTCTCTAGCCTCCATTTCATTATCTATAAAGTAAAGATGATTAGACTTGTGCTATCTACTTCATAGAGTTTTTGCCTGGTAAGCCCATAATTGTAGCATTTTCTCTTCATTGATTATTTCTAATTCATTTTGTATGTAACTTATTTGTACATAGTTGTGTCTTTGTTGTCTCCTTCATGAGACTCCAAGTGCATTATGATCAGGGACTATCTTTTAGTTTTCTTTGTAGCTATAGCACATAGCACAATGCCTAACACATTTGATGTTCAGTTGTTTCAATTGTATTTGATTCTTTGTGACCCCATTTGGGTTTTTTTGGTATGATACTGAAATAGTTTGTTATTTCCTTCTCCAGCTCATTTTACAGATGAGTCAACTGAGGTAAACAACATTAAGAGACTGGCCCAGGGTCACTGAATAGTAAATGTCTGAAGTGTAATTTGAACTCAGGAAGATGAGTTTTTCTGACTTCAAGCCTGGCACTTTATCCAATGTGCCACCTTAGCTGCCCTGTCTGACACATAGAAGGTGCTTAATCAATGTATTGGTTGATTGATAAACCTTAAAGAACTTTATAAATGTAAGCTATTATTATGAATACATACATATTTATATGCATATATCAAGAATATTTTTCCTGGCTATACTTTTAATGTGTATTAGTTGTTTTTCTCCTTTGCACAAGTGTATTGTATAATTAGAATTTGCTCCCAGGACTCTAAATCCAAGCTTCCTATATATTCTCCCAGGACTCTAAATCTCAGCTTCCTATGTTCCTTCTCAGGTTACATACTAATGCAGGGAGGATATATTGTGAGTCCTGGAAAGCAAATTTTAATTATACAGTATTTCTTCATAATCACTCTCACTAGGTAGTTAAATGTCTTTTTCTGGGTATCACATTGTCTCTCTCTCTCTCTATCTCTATCTCTATCTCTCTCTCTCTCTCTCTGTGCGCACGCTTTGGGATACCTAATTCTGTATTCATTGCTTCTTTCCAGTCATATCCAAGGTGGATCAATTTTCATTACTTTGGGAATAATATCTCTGAGTCAATGAAATACTAGCAATATGATTATTTCTAGACCAGTAGAAATCCATGTGTTACAGATAGAAAAAATAATTTCTGGTAGAAATAGTGTATTGATTTAATAGTTTTATTTTGATTTACACATGGTTGAAGTAGCTGAAAACTACCTATACTCTTTCTCCTTTATTCCCAACAAATTGGTTGATAAGCTTAAAAAAATTCATAAGGAGGTAGGGAAGTAGTGGAGATAGGAGCAAGACAAATAATTGCTCTGAGATTGTTGTTTATTTGTTTTTTAATAGAGAAAACAATGAAAAAAAATTTAAACCCTTACCTTCTGCCTTGGAATCTGTATCGACTCCAAGGCAGAAGAATAATAAGAGCTCGGCAATTGGGCTTATGTGACTTGTCCAGGGTCACACAGCTAGGAAGTGTCAAAGTTCAGATTTGGATCTAGTAACTCCTGTCCCCAGTCCTGGCTATATCCATAGAGTCACCTAGATGCCCTGAAAGGTTTCAAAATAAATAAATAAAGCATTGGTATATTGCATACAATATATTGGTGTGAGAATTTCTCACCTTTTTGCAATCTCAATCTCAGCTGTTTAAAACTAAGAAAATTTAAGTGACTTGCTTACGATCCCATAAGTCAGAGTGAGGATTTGAACCTGAGTCTTCTTGCCTCTAGGCTCAATATTCCACGTACTGTACTCTGGCTGCCTTTTTCTTTAACACAAACAAAGAAGGGACAATAGTACCTTATGTTATATAGCTCTTTTTACTTTTCAAAGCACTTTCACACCCATTAACTCATTACTAAGGTAATAAAGCAAGTCAGCATCACTAAGTAGTCCATTGCCTGATTTAATGTTATTCCTGAAATTCATTTTACCCTTCCAAGCCAACTTGGACTATAATTCCTTCTCCTCTCTCAAACCATTCATTTTAAATTTCAAGCTGTCATGGTAATGGGCAGCTTAAAAATTAGGTTTATTTAGAACATACTGTGGTGGCAGCAACATTAAAAAGGCAAGGAAGAATTATGGGAACTCAGAAGTAATATATATGCTAAGATATGCAGAACAAAGCACATCATATACAATATACATTTCTTAAAAACCAACTTGGTATAAAAAGAAAAATGGCTTCTCATGAAACTGACTATATAACACTATCAGCTGGGGCTTTCCCCAAAACAAGTGAAAGAATAATAGACTGACAGTAGTTATAAAAGTAGGATAATAGAATTTTAGAGATGGAAAGCACCTAGGAGACCATCTAATCTAAACTTCTAGTATTCAGACATGGAAATCAAGGCCCGGGGAGAAATAACAAGGTGCACAGAGCCCCAGGGCTTATTTGTGGCCATTCTCTTGACAGTCATTTTCAGGCTCCTTCTACCATATTGCATATCCAAATATAAACAACTTGCTTCCAGAGTTCTACTTAACTTGACTATTTTCTGCAGCCTTAGAACCATTGAAGGAAGACTGTTTTTGTGCATATATAAAAGACCTTTATTTTGTGTGCAGAAGAAATAAATAACTTCTGTTCTTCCATTAATGACCTTGTTAAAACTTGCTGAATAAGTTGCTCCACATGACCATTTGTCTATAATATGAAGCATCAACATAAGTTTTAAAATGTTTATCTTATTTTTATTGATATCTGTACTCTTTACTATACCTTCATTTCTGTTATCCTTCCCAGAGAGCAATGCTTCATAACAGAGAACTTGAAAAAAAGAAGCAATTCAGTGAAACCCACCAATACATTCTTCCTATATAACTGTATGTGCGATATTCAACACTCCTTGTGCCCGCCTCTATTAAAAAGGGAATGAAGCACATGTGTTCAACCCTTCTTTGAGGCTAGGGTTGGCTTTATAATTATACAGCATGCAGTTTTGCTTTTTCATTCTGGGTAAGGGCTTAGAGTAATTGTATAATTAATCATGTTTTCCTGGCTCTGCTTACTTCTCTTCGGATCAGTTTCCATATCCCTTCCCATGCTTCTCAATTCCTCACGCTTGTTATTTCTTATGATATACTCACAATTCCATTGTGTTCACGTGCCACAATTTGTTTAACTCTTTCCCAGCTCTTGACCATTTACTTTGTCTCTAATGTTTTTGGAAATCAAAATTACTCCCCAAATCCTGTGACTAGTTTGACATATCCCACGTATACAGCATCATTTTCAATAGGAGGCGCATGTCCTTAGGGCCTGAAAGATGTAGTAAGAGTTAAGGAAATTATAGTTACAAAATATTAGAGGAATAAAATGGACCATCTTGTATAATTCATTCGCTTAACATAGCAGAGTACCAAGCTCCAGAGTGGTTAAATGATTTTCCCAATATCACACAGCTAATTAGTGAAACAATTGGGAATATAGAGTAAGGTAGATAAGTAAATGGGAGTTGGACTAGTCATTCCATGCAGCATTAGATGAACTCCCTTGGCTACCTCTGGTTAGTGATTTTGGTTCTGACTCATTGCTGAAGGATGCTGGCACTTTAAGATAATGAAACAATGGAATTTACCACCCACTTTTGGCTGGACCCTTGGTCTTATGGTGAGTATTTACAACAAAGAATATTTGCATCAATTAAGAGAGTGAAGCGATAGAATTTGCCACTTCCTTTAGCTGATCCCTTGGATCCCAAGGTATATTTTCATAAGGGGTATTTGCACCAAGAAGATTGACCTCTGAGGTGGGAGGAGATGTTGTGGGGAGAAGAGGTGCACCCCGGGGTTCAGGAAGGATACCTTTTTGCAAGAATGCAAGACTACCAAACTTAGCTTAAAAATAAAAAGAGAAATTTATTAATTTAAAAAGTAATGTGGAGAATGGCCAGGAGGATAGTACAGGTGGAAAAGCAAGATGGAAGGCTGCTCCTTGGGAAGACAGCATGGATGGGTGGAAAGGTTGTCCCCCTGGGAGGACAGCATGGATGGAAAAGCTGTCCCCCAGACAACATCAGTTGTGGGCATTTTATACTCTTTACAACAGATGCTGTGCCATGGTGTGGACGTGACTCTAGAGTGGTAAACCCTCAGGCATTCAGTCAGGGGTTTGGTCATCTGACTGGGGTCTGCCTGGAGACACAGGGAATGACCTTCATAAAAGATTCTTTAGTGTTAGGGGACAGACAGATGTCTGAGAGGTAGGCTGATAGTATGGAGGTGTAGCCTGGAGGTGCATCTCTCTGTTCATCTTAAATCTAAAGGAGGATAATCTTCTCTGGGTCCTGTAGGGGTCACTAGATGTTTTAGGCTAGGAGTCACGAGGATGTAAGGGAGCAAAGGAATCTCCCTGATAGTAGTGTGCCTGAGTTTCTGAGAGTGCAATGCCCATGTCAGAGAGGTCTACTCAGTGTACCTTAAAGGCAGTAATCCTAAACTTTTTTCCAACTTGACAACTGTTCCAGGGCTCTCCTAGAAGGGATAGAGGAGAAGCTCATGCCCTTCCCTCCAACCTGAATATGCTGCCAGCACATATTAGTGATCATATATGTATTGCCTTGGGCATATTGCTTCTTCTTTTCTTTTATTGCTTTCATGCAGATCAATGAGCAGTGCAGAGATGGGTATATCTGGCCTTGAAGGAAAATTAATAAGTTCAAGGTAGTATAAAACCATAGAAAAATCAATGGGTAGGGCTATAAGAATTGTTCAAGTCCTTCTGTTCAAAGCATAGTCTTTAGATGCAACCAGTTCTTCTCAAAGTTGCATTTCTTGGAAAAACAGCTGAAAGCGAATGGTAAATTATCTAAGGCTAAATAATGGCATGAAACCGATAGTGAAAAGTCATCTTCCAGGCTTTTCAGTTGTGTCTGACTATTCATGGCACTATTCAAGGCTTAGCAAAAATACTGGATAGGTTTGCTCTTTCATTCTTTAGCTTATTTTTTAGATGAGGAAACTGAGGCAAACAAGGTTAAATGACTTGCCCAGGGTCACATAGCAAATGTCTGAGGTTAGATTTGAACTTGGAAAGCTAAGTCATGCTGACCCCAGGCCTAGCCATCTATCCATTGCACCAGGATGAGACAAATAAGAATTTTGAAGTGAGAGAAAGAGCTAGAAAGCTAGAATACTTTCTTCAAGATCCACCTAGTCGGCTATTCTACTTGGTTTTACCATTTGATGCAGTTACTCATTAATAATGGGACAAAGTGATGCAGAATCATTCCAAATTACCTAATCAGGGCTGAACTAGTAAATGTAGCCAATAATAAACCTCCAGGAAAATGGTGCATGCTCCATGGCATGTAGTCCAGTTCAAACCTTTGCTACAAGTGCCAGGTATTTTCAGTAATTTCCTAGGTGATGTTTTCATTGAATTAGTTAGTTAATTTTCTATCCATTTCCTCTTACCTGTACAAATATGTCTTCTATTATAAGACCTTTCAGGAATTTTCCTAAATTGAGCTAAGCTCAATTAATTCTACCCATAGTGATCACTGTGGAGCAATATCAGAGGAAATAGATCTTGGAAGGAAATTTAGCATTCTGTGCAATAATAAAACTATGGATACTTTAGTTTTTAAGAAAAATTAAATAATTTGAAGAGGGCATGAAACTGAAGTTAAGCTTTTGTTATAAAAAAACAAACACATTGTGCTTGAATAATCTTCAGAGGAGTAAAAGTAATAGCATTCTGATTTTATCTTTATATGGGATATATGATCTTCTCCTCCAGTGTTCATTAATGATATTCTCTTCAATTTAGGTAATGTGTTTTATTTTATTTTATTTTTTCAAATTTAATAACAGATTTCCATATAGGTTTTCCGAGGTTATATGATTCATGGTGTCTCCCTCTCTTCTTCTCTCCCCACTCCCAAAGCTGACAAGCAATTCAATCTGGGTTACACACGCATTATCTTACAAAACATATTTCCATGTTATTCATATAATGTGTTTTGGTAGTGCTTTATGTATCAGGGGTAGCCACATGACTATTTTGTTATTATTTTTTTTACCATTATTCCATTTTCTACATTTGCATATTCAGACATTGATTTCTTTCCTTCTTCTTTAAATTAAAAGAACTATTCTTCCTTTCCCATTCACTGATCCCTCCCAGAAGCACTTGGGGAATCAGGATCAGTGTGCTTTATTACTTTCAAGTCATCTTATTATCTTGGGTTTTCAATATTACACTCATTTCCCAGTATACTCTTCTCCATCTCCAACCTCTCCCACACCCCAGAACTCTCTTTTGTAATAAACAACAGAATAGTTCATGTTAGGTGACTAGTGATCGATATCTCAGGGGACACCTTAGGTGTTACAATGCCAATAACAACCAACAAGTTCTCTCCTATCCTGCTTTCCATAAGCTTACAGCAAACTGGTTGCTCATTCATCCATTCATTCATTCATTAACCATCAAGTTCTTATAACCTGTGATCACTTTCCACCAGGTGGCGCTACTCTCAAACCACCAGCCAACAAGTTTTAGAGTGCCTCCTCATGGGGACACACTTCTGCCCACCACCAGTGCTCCGCTCACTCGCCACCCAGCCTCTGCTTGGCCCTTCGCGTTAGAGAAGACACCGTTCCAGTTCAGTATTGACAAAAATGCAAAGTCATGCAAATGACAGGGAAATGTATAAATTGTAGGAACATTTCTATGATTGGCCCTCCACAGCTGGAAAGTTACTTTAAGTCTGCTCTACCCTCGATATTTTATTTTTATATGTTTTAGTTTATATTCTTTATTTTATAGATAGACGTGTGTATTCACATGCACATACGGAAACATACATGCATAGACACAAATGGACATACATGTGGATGTATGCACTCCTCTAGAAGGGTCTCAATTTGATCATCAATAAAACTGAGGAGACCGTAGACGGTCCACAATCTGCCTCCCTCTGATCCTCCCAGCCATCCTCATCCTCCTGTGGTACCCTGGTTCCAAGTCCTCCCTGCAGTTTTTGAAGAGACTAAAGGCAGAGAGAGAGCTCCTAGAACCCCTAATGACAGTAAATGGGGACTGCCACCAGAGACATTGCAGGGAAGAAAGCAGTCTTCTTTTTCTCTGCTAAGGAGAGCTTTCTCAACATACCAGTTCAATCCTGCTTTGCTCTTCTCTATTGTGCAACTCTGTTCTGGATCCATCAATTGTGGCTTAGAGCCCAAAGCAGGCAAAGAATTTCTGTCTCCTCTAGAACGTCTCTCTTACTTACCTTCTTCAAGGATTCCTGAAATTTATCCACAGCCCCAAGCTCCAGGTTCAGAACCCCTGAACTGGGTGATCTCAAAGGTCCTCACAACTCAAATCTGTGATCTTATAACTACATAGTTGTTCAATCATTCCAGTCATGTACAACTCTTCGTGACTCCATTTTGGAGTTTTCTTGGCCAAGATATTATTGCCATTTCCTTCCCTAGCTCAATTCACAGATGAAGAACTACCACAAACAGGGTTAAAGGACTTGCCCAGGGTCACACAGCCAGTAAGTAACCGAGGCCAGAATTGAATCCATGAAGAGCCAAATGGCAGACTAGAGGTTAAAAGGCAAATAGTAGAAGGTCTGATTTATGTGCGCTCATGCACATCTGGACCACCTCCCAAGCTCTGCTTCATTCCTGTCCTGAGCATGCCCTCAGCCAGTCCTGTCTGCAATGTCTACTTGACTCTCTTTTTCCATCAGAGATGACACACACTTCAGATTTCTGCACCAATATAAGTAACAATCTGTCACACGTGGCCTCCATTCTCTCTTCCACTTTTCTTCAGAGAAGAAGGAATGTGACATCATCTGTGCTTTAGAGAAGGTAGTGGAGAATTACATTTTTTCTAATATAGGACTGTAAAGCGCTGATCTCCAAAAGAAGTGGTCTGAGACCAGATAATCTCTAAGATTTCTATCAGTTCTTGTTGTTTGTCCTTCATTCTTGAAGAGGACCAGTGACACCCAAAGTGAGGTCTTGATGTGCGGTGAACTGGATTTAAGTGAGGGAGAGTTGGACAGAGTTGCCAGGCTCACTCTCTTGTTCAGAATCATTGAAGTGCAGTGGCAAGACAAGAGTCAGGCGACTGGCGATGACCCCAGATGCAGTAGATGACCTCAACATCTTCAATGTCTGACCAAGCTCCAAGCTCTCCACTGGCCCTGATTCAGCAGCCTTTCCGGCACTTGGAACCAGTTGTTCTCATCTGCCTATTCCCATTCTATCAACTCTGGCATTCTAGCAGTGAAGCAATAAGCATCTGTTAGGCACTGTGCTAACTAAACCCGTATGAAGAAAGGTAAAAGTCAGTCCCTATTCCCAAGGAGATCACGGTCCAATGGAGGAGACATCACATGAACAACTGTGTACAAATAATAGCATACAGGATATATTTGAGGTAATCAACAGGGGGAAGTATTAGCATTATGGGGAATACTGGACCTCTAAATCCCCAGCAGGTTGCTAAGCAATTAATTGTAGTTATGAGGGCAGCTAGGTGGCTCAGTTGATGAATCAAGAAGACTCAACTTCATGAGTTCAAATCCAGCCTCAGATATTTGCTAGCTGTGTGACCCTGGGTGAGTCACTTAATCCAGTTTGCCTCAATTTCTTCATCTGTAAAATGAGCTGGAGAAGGAAATAGAAATGGTATCTTCTCCAAGAAAACCCCAAAATGGAGTCATGAAGAGTTAGACATGACTGAAATGACTGAATAACTATGTAGTTAGTTATAAGATCATAGACTTTAGAGATCCCCTCCCTGGCTGGTAAAACTTTTCTGAGTTCAAGTGCCCAGAGAGCAAGCAAATTCAAACTATCTATGAACCCCCCATCCCCAATTACCAGAGAGAGTTGAGGGAGAAAGTGCTTGCTTTGTGTGGCTGGGCAGAGGGGTGGGGCATGCAAAAAATGTCCTCAGACACTGGGGCACTGAGAAGAGGGGGAACAGAGCAGCTCCCCAAGTGCCAGCCCTGCATGTGTTCCACCTCTTTGCCAGCGCTCTGCTAGACCAAGGATTCTTAACCTGGAGCTTGGTGCTATGGATAGATTTTAGGGATCCATGAACTTTCAAGGCGGAGGTGGGGCTGTAATCTTAGTTTAATATAATTGAATTGTATTAGAGGCAAAGCTTGTGCTTCTGAGACCCTTAGAATATAATCTATATACTCTCAAGGGTTCCATAGGCTCCAGCAGAAAGAATTCAGGACACACACAAAAAGATTAAAAACCTCTGATGTTTTGTCTACAGACAAACCCCTTCATTCATTTATAGATGAGGACCACAGAGGTTACACAATGTAAACTGGTAGTAATTAAGTAGCAGAGCTGAAATTTAAACCAAGGTCTTCTGACTCTACCATCTAGTGTGAGTGGATGTGAGAATAACTTCCTTTTTCTTCAATGGGTTGGTTGTCTGAGTGGGACTGCCATTTTGATGAAATTAATCAATCCTATGGTTGTGTGGTAGATAAAGGCTAAAGTGACAACCATGCCCAATTGTTGTCACTTCATCTGAAATCATTCCTAGCTACCTTCAGGGATTACTCTACCTTCTCACCTATCCATTGGCCATAATCCTACCTATACAGGACCTTAAGGTTTGCAAAATGACTTATGTACATGATCTCACTGAAACCTCACAATGGCCCCATGAAATGATTGCCACTGGACATCAGGAAGAGTTGGGTTCAAATCTTACCTCAGATACTTATTCGCCCTATGATTCTGAGCGAGCCTTTTAAATTCTCTGAATCTCAGATTTCCTAAATAATAATATGGAAATGTCAATAGAATTTATCTCACAGGATTGTTGTGAGGGATCAAATGAACTTCTTTTTGTATCCTCAGTGCTTAACACCATGCCTGGCTCATAGAAGAAGCTTAATAAATATTCATTGAATGAATGAACCTTAATACTCCATGTGAATGTGAGGCAGCTATGTCGTTCAGTGGGATACTGCCCTGGAACCAGATTCAGAATAGTTTTAGGGGGCAGCTGGGTAGCTCAGTGGATTGAGAGCCAGGCCTAGAGACGGGAGGTCCTAGGTTCAAATCTGGCCTCAGCCACTTCCTAGCTGTGTGACCCTGGGCAAGTCACTTGACCCCCATTGCCTAGCCCTTACCACTCTTCTGCCTTGGAGCCAATACACAGTATTGACTCCAAGACGGAAGGTAAGGGTTTAAAAAAAAAAGAATAGTTCTAAGTTCAAATCTAGCCTCTGATACTTGCTTGCTTTATAATCTTGGACAAGTCACTTAACTGCCTACCTCAGTTTCCAGATCTGTAAAAAGGTGAGAACAAGAGCATCTATTGCCCAGGGTTTTTGTGAGGATGAACAGAGATAATATTTGCAAGGTGCTTTGCAAATCTTAAAGCGTTCTTTTTTTTGCAAACCTGAAGATTATATATCAATTATATATCATTACTATATGAATGTTAGTTACAATAAACATCATTTTCCAGAAGAAGAAACTGAGGATGAGAGAGGTTAAGTAATTTCCCATGGCCACACAGTTAGTGTCTGAGGTGGGCTTCAAACCTGAGTCTTCTAGATACAGCATTCTATTCACTATGCTATAATAACTCCCACAATCCTTCCTTGATGAATCCTTCTCCGATTTAGGAATAATCTTCACTCATACAGTCCTTTTATACTTTTTTATGCAATTACTATGTCCTATTTTCTATTATAGTTTGAGTGTGTGTGTGTTGGTAGCTGTATTCTAGACACCGGATAGACTAGCCCTAGGGTTGTCCAACCAGCTGCACATCATAAAATGAGCAAAGGACATTCTTTATCCATTTGGCCTGTCTTGTTGGAGAATCAGACCAACCTCTTTTGAGGGTTTAGACATCTTGCAATGTTTTGGGAGCTTCCTATTACTGATAAAACCACAGACGTGGGCAAAAAAGAAAAAAAATCTTTTAAGTACCATTTTTTTTAAACCCTTACCTTCCATCTTGGAGTCAATACTGTATATTGGCTCCAAGGCAGAAGAGTGGTAAGGGCTAGGCAATGGGGGTCAAGTGACTTGCCCAAGGTCACACAGCTGGGAAGTGTCTGAGGCTTAGATTTGAACCCAGGACCTCCCATCTCTAGGCCTGACTCTCAATCCACTGAGCCACCCAGCTGTCCTCTAAGTACCATTCTTGATAAATGTTTGTTCAATTAAATTGAATCCTTATCTGTTCTAGCTGGATAAAATAATTTTATTATAAATAAATCCCATGATAAAACTAGAAGATTTTTCTTATTTTATCCATTTTGGTTATAAGACCTAAATTTACAATGCATTTCTAATAATTGAATATATAAATATATATAATGAATTTGAATAAAGAACTAGGAAGTGTATTAGATAGATTGCAGGGCCTGGAGTAAGAAAGGCTTGTCTTCCCCAAGTTCAAATCTCACCTCAGAGGCATATCCTAGATAAGTCACTTACTCTGTTTATCTCAGTTTCCTCATCTGTAAAAATGATCCGGAGAAAGAAAGAACAAACCACTCCAGTATCTTTGCCAAGAAAAACTCAAATAAAGTTATGAAGAATTAGACATGATCAAAAGGAAAAAAGAACAATACTAATTTACATAAAAGTAAACATATCAAAGGTACCGAGTTATGATTCTGAGAATCATCTTGAGTTTTTCGGCAAGTTTTTGGAAGAATTTTTTTCTCTCCATTATTTGTTTCAGCACTTCAAAACAAACCAAACTGATTTTGTTATAGACTCCTAGGAGAAATGACAACCTCTTCATACTTTAAGTAATGGCTTGATGAGCTGAATAAAAATGGGATTTGCTGTCACACCTAGGAAACATTTAAGTTTCATCTCATTATGAATGAGTACTCGATGTGATCCTGGGTACTGACAAGTGATGACAGTACAAGCTTTGGTAGGTCTTAAGATACTGGGCACAAGCCCATTTGGGGTGGCTAAGACCAGCTTCGCCCAATTCAGAGAGGCTTGCTCAAAGAGGGCTGATGAACAGGTCAATCTCTTCTGGTCATGGCTTCTCCTGAAGATGAACCCCTAACGCGTATGTGGGGGTAGGAACAGGGAAGGGTTGAGATCGGTGTTGACTGAAGGGTTCATTTCATTTCACACCAATGAAATCACAGCTATTTAAAATACTGAATTCTTTAGGAGCCTTCCAGAAAACTGCTTCTTAGCATCTTTCCTTGTCTTTGGCCCCACCGACTCCGGGTCTTTCTATTCTCATTGCAACTTAATTCTTACAGGTGTTGTCTTTCCCTATTAGAATGTGAACTCCTTGGGAGCAGAGATTATATTGCTTTTTTCGGAGGAAGGATCCCTGGTGCTTAGCATAGAGTTTACATCTAAAAGCCTTTTTCATTCAAACAATCATGGAAGACTGGTAGTAGCTGCATTGTATATATTCTCTAATAGATGTTATTGTCTTAAAATAATACTGTATTTTCTCTCCCTTCTCCCAACCCTTGCAGAATTTCCAACGTGCTGCTTTGCAACGTAACGAAGCGTGTATCATTCTGGTTTGTAGTCACAGACCCTTCTGAAAATCAGACGGTTCCTGCAGGTGAGGTACAGGGAGCCATAAGGTAATTGTCACTCCATTTTCTTCTCTTCTGAATCTATCTTGTATTAATTTATTCAAGATAAATATACTAACTTATTTAAAAGATGTTTACATTCATGTCAAATAATTCAATTCTCCCTTATATGATCCCTCATATAAGTAGGCCAAGTGGTCCCGAATTGTCTACTGTCCATGTTTTTTGCCTTTTTTTTTTAAGGCATGGTGTTCCAGTGGATAGAGTACTGGGCCTGGAGTCTGCAAGACTCATCTTCCCGAGTTCAAATCTGGCCTCAAACATTTACAAACTGTGTGTGTGACCCTGGGCAAGTCACTTAACCTATTTGCCTTGGTCTCCCCATCTATAAAATGAGTTAGAGAAGGAAATGGGAAACTTCTCTGGTATCTTGGCCAAGAAATACTTTGGGATCACAAAGAATCAGATACAAGTGAAACAACTGAACAACAATGATAGTTGACTAAGAAACCATTTATTTGATTTTATTAAAAAATAAAATATTAATTTATGTGTTTTATATATTTATGTTATATATGAAATATATTTATATTGCATATAAATATATATTACTTATAAAATATATTTCTATTGTATTTTTAAAATAAAAAAAACAAAAATAACTCCCATAACACAATATAAAAAACAATGTGCCTAGGTACTTAGCAACTATATAGAATTCTATTGCATACATTTTGGAGCAGAATAGAGAAATAGCTAAAGAAATAAGAAGGTATAGAACAAAGTCTATAATGTATGTGATAAGACCATCCATGCATGACCAAATGTGAAGGTTTTTTTTTTTCTCCAGAGCTATGAATTTATTAGGGTATGGTACTCCTAACATGGAAATTCTATCCACTGATTTGGCAGCTATTTGTAATTATAGGCAGGTTAATATATAATGAATTGAGTATAGGAATTGAAGTTAAATCCCGCCTCTCATTGAGTGACCTTGGAAGAGTCCCTTAGCTTTTCTAGGTGTCAGTTTCCTCATCTGTAAAATAGGGATAATAATACCATCTACTTCCTGGGGTTGTTGTGGGGATCAAAAGAAGTGATAGCTAGAAATCACTTTGCAAATCTTAAAGATTGCTAGTTATAATCATTATTACTTATAGTTTTAAAGAGCTGTCTAGGGTACTGAGAGATTAGCATTTGTTGCCCATGCTTATATGGTTTGTATATGTTAGAAAGACGGAGAAGGGTTAGGAACAAGCATTTATTAAGTGCCTACTATGTGTCAGACTTCTACTAAGTGATTAGAGGTCAGCTAAATTTCTTGTTAGGTTGTTTCAGTTGTTTCAGTTATGTAGAACTCTTTGTGACCCCTTTTGGGAGTTTTCTTGGCAAAGATACTGGAGTGATTTGCCATTTCCTTCTCCAACTCATTTTACAGATGAGGAAACTGAGGCCAAAAAAAGGTGAAGTGACTTGCCCAGAGTCACACAGCTAATATTTGAGATCAGATTTGAACTCAGGGAGATGAGTCTTTCTGACTCCAGGTGTGGCACTCTATCCACGGGACCATCTACCTAGCCTACTATTATAATAGCTCATATCATAAGAAGATATTATATTAGGGCTCATAGTAGCCCTTCCTGTCTCTCTCCCCTTCCTTCACTGATTCCCATTAATAATCAGTCAGTAGACTGGTGAGCAAAGGTATAATACCTCAAATGACAGAAATGAAAGTTGTTACAAATATCCCCATCCCACAAAGCTGGGGTGAACTCTCCCTCACAGATAAACAGATGAACAGGAATAAATTTAAAATACCAGGGTAGTGAGACAGAAATGTAACATCTGCATGATCTTATCAGATACAATTTCTGGTGCTGTGGGGTCTGGACATTTTTTCTCTCTTTGTAGAGTCATCATCCTGTCCCCTTGGCTGGGTTCTTGGATCTGTCTCTCTCCTTACTCTGACTTTCTTCTCTGCTGCCAGGGGTCACACTTCTGTGGGTTCCTGTCTTTTGGTATTGATGACTGTCTGGAATGTGTGTCTCTGTTCAATGTTATATGTAATATCTTCTCCTTCAAAGCTACATGATCAGCGTTAGAGGTAGGAATGGGAAAGGGTCAATCAGTGAATAATAAGTCATTCAACAAGCATTTATTATTATTTTAAAAAACCCTTACTTTCTGTCTTAGTAACAACTTTAAGGCAGTAGGGCAAGGTCTAGGCAAATGGGGTTAAGTGAAGTGCCTGAGGCCAGATTTGAATGCAGGACCTCCCAACTACAAGCCTAGTTCCCTATTTACTGTGCCTCCACTACCATCAACAAGCATTATCAGGAGCAGTGTTAATTGCTAGGAATACAAATATGAGGGAGAGTCCCATTCTTCAAGAAGTTTCCACTCGAATAAGGAAGACAAGATATGAAAGAAAGCTTAAAGGGGAGGAGAGAAAGGAAAAGGGGAAGGAAGAGAATAAGTATTAGATTCCAAGGCATGTCAAAGAAACACAGAGGACCAGCTAGTGGGAAGTGATGGAAGCAGTATACCAGTGATGGTGAATCTTTTAGAGACTGAGTGCCCAAACTGCAACCCTCATGGAGCATGGAGCTGCTCCCTTACCCCAGATAGGAGAGGAAGGAAGCTCTCTCATTGGGCTGCTGGGCAGAGCAATGTCTTTAGGTGCATGTGAAGAGAGGGAAGGGAGCAACCCCTCTGGCATGCATGCTATAGGTTCACCAACAAGGAGGTATACCATTCTGTGTTTTGCGTGTGTTTCCACATGGGTCTGTCTAGATGTTCTTGCAGGGTTGTAACAACAGTAGTACCTCTAGACTCTCCTTTCCCCAACCCTCCTCCAGGGGTAGCTAATTCCTGCCAGGAGGGGAAGCAGGAGGTTGGGGGAGGGAAGGGTCATTCAGCTCAGCTCTTCTCAGAGAGAGGGGGGACTGGCTAGAATTCCATTTATCTCCTTTAAATATACTTTATTTGGGGCAGTTGTAGACAAACTTTAGTCAGAGAGCCAGAATTAGCTTACCTTGTGCATTTACAGGACCACCAAGTTAAGAAAAAAAATTTTTAATGCTGGCCATAGTTTGCTGATCCCAATTAAGAGGAAATAATTTTAGAGTCAAGGGTGAGAAGAGAGTAATTATCTCCTTCTGTGTCCTCCCTACATGCCCCCCCTCCCATCTCTCTCCCCAAGCAGCTTCAGGTATGCAATCTCTCCCACTTTCAAACTTTTGAAATTTGTCCAGAGCTTAGCTATTTAAAGTCCCCACCAGTGGAGTTAATTTGTTTGCACAGCTAATCCTGTTATTTCCTTCCTGACTCCATCAGAGAAGTAATTCCACTTCATGAAGGGATCACATTAATACTTCATCATGCAACTGCACTATATGTCTCTGGCAGTTGAACTGGAAGGGGGGGATCACATACCCCTTTCATTACATGAAAATAATAAAAATTCAAATCATTCGTGAATGACCACTCAAGACAGAATTCATTTTAAGTACCTTCTTGTTGTTTCAGTTGTGTCTGACTCTTCATGACCCCATTTAGGGACCCCATTTGGCAGAGATACTAAAGTGGTTTGCCATTTTCTTCTTCAGTTCATTTGACAGATGAAGAAACTGAGGCAAACAGGGTTAAGTGACTTGCCCAGAGTCACATAGCTAACAAGTGTCTGAGGTCAAATTTGAGCTCAGATTCTCCTGACCCCAAGCCCAACATCTATCATTTAGCTGCCCTGACTAAAAGTAAGTTCTTAAATTTTGCTAATTATTGACTGGTGCTAGCATTCTAGGGTACAGTTTTAGCTATGTTTCTATGTTATTTCACAATAATATTGCAAATAGATCATTATAAAATCTCTCCAAAATTTTTCTTCTTTGTTTTTCTGGATGATTATCATGTCTTCCCCTACTTTTACTCCCATCCCCTAACTTCCTGTCATACACACTTAATTTTCCCTCTTTCTTTTTCTCCCACTCTCTATTCTTCTCTTCCTATTCTTAAGCTTTCTTAAGTATAAAATGTGAATCTCAGAACTCTCTATTCCTGACATCATGTTTTTTTTTCCCCTGGGTCCAAAAGATAACATTAGTTGGGTATGCCTATTGTCATGCTGGGGAAGGTAGAAAGAGTAGTGAATGGGGCTTGGGTCCAGTCAGGAGAATCTGAGTTCAAATCTGACCTCAGATACTTACTAGCTAACCCAAGATCAAGTCACTTAACTTTCTTTGTCTCCATTTCTTCATCTATAACATGAGCAGGAGAGCAAAATGGAAAACCACTCTCATATGTTTGCCAAGAAATTTTTAAATGAGGTCACAAAGACTCAGACATGACTGAAAATGACTAAATGATGTCACCTTAAAAATGGTCTATCAGCCATCTTGATTTCAACTTTTATCCTTTTTTTCTATTTTTTTTAAATTTTTTTTTAATTTTTTTTTAAAAACCCTTACCTTCCGTCTTGGAGTCAATACTGTGTATTGGCTCCAAGGCAGAAGAGTGGTAAGGGCTAGGTAATGGGGGTCAAGTGACTTGCCCAGGGTCACACAGCTAGGAAGTGGCTGAGGCCAGATTTGAACCTAGGACCTCCCATCTCTAGGCCTGGCTATCAATCCACTGAGCTACCCAGCTGCCCCCTTATCCTTTTTTTCTTAGTGCTTCTGCTAAGCAGAATATTTAATTTAATTATATAATTTATATATGTATATAATTCAATTCCATAATAAACATTTTAGAGGGAAAGGTTATTTAGGCTGAAGTTTTACATTTTTTGTTTGTTTTTGGTTTTACTCTTTACCTTCTATCTTAGAATCAATATCTTTTCCAAAGCAGAAGAGCTGTAAGGGCTAAATAATTGGTCTTAAATGACTTGTCCAGGGTCACACAACTAGAAACTATCTGAGATCAGATTTTAACCCAACACCTCCTCTCTTCAGGCCTTGCTTTCTATTTACTGAGCCACCTAGCTGCTCCTTTTACATTAATTTATTTAGTATGTAGGTAATATAATTCATTCTAAAAATGGGAAAATTTGAAGTTAAATCGCCTAGAAAAGTTTCAATTTTGCTTGTCACACTTATAAAGTGAACTGCATTGTTTTCTTACAAATATCAATCTCCCTCTGGTCACCCATATTTGAATATAAATATTGAAACATTCCAAAAAGAAATAGAAATTATTTAAAATTATCCAGTATTTTGGATTATTTGCAGGATGGTTCATTTCTATACTGAAGAGTAATTTAGAAGCTGATTTAGAATGGATTCTCACTTTAAGATTGCTCCCAAATCAAGAGGCTTTTCAGTTGGGTTCTATCTAAGAAGAAGAAGGGGCATTTGCCTTTGTAATGCGAGTTCAAGGATGTAGCTCCCATTCTCTCAAAAATCACCGGCACTCAGTTTACTGAAATTTGAAAAAAATCACCTTCTTCCAGTTTATGTCCAGTGGGACTGCTGAAGCCTCAAAATACAGGAAACCCTGAAAAGAGAGCACACTAATACTTGTGCCATTTCTACGTCAGGGAGAATAAGTTGACCAGTTCTCTGCCAGGCAGTAGCGTAGAGATTTTGTGAAAGAGCAGAGTGGAAGGGCTACCACAAGTACAGAGTATCTACACCATAGGTTTTCTGACTGGACCTGCTGTCAATTCAGTGAGTCTGTGGAGAAGCCCAAGTAACTTAATTTACTCAGAGACACTTCAAACTTGAAAGGATGAACACAACTTGAACATCTATTTCTTACAACAGAAGGCAGCAGCACCAATATCAGCTGCCACACTGGCTTCTAACTGCCCCAGAACTCAGCCAAGAAAACTAGGACCTATGTAGGATTTAGCAGCCATTCAGGGGGTCAGAAAGGCATTCCATACTATGTAGTTGATTTTATAAAGATATTTATAATTGCTCTGATTTTGACATTTTTTGTTGTTGCTTCTATCCCTTTAGGATGAACAGAAATAGAATCAACAATGCTTTCATTTTGAATGATCAGACATTGGAATTCCTAGAAATTCCTGCCACTCTTGGACCTCCCACTGAGCCATCAACTCCTATTTGGGTTATCATATTTAGTGTGGTGTTCTGCCTTGTCATAGTTGGAATTGTATTACTGATTGTATCAGGAATCCGTCAGCGGAGAAGGTAAGAAACAAAGGCTCTTCCCAATCATGTCTAAATTAAGTGGGTTGAGAGAATTAAGAGATGGGCCATTTTGTTTGGTTCTAATTATTCAATTTAAAAAGATATATGGCTAGTTTCCAAAGCAGAGGGCGTCTCGGCTAAAAGGTAAAACCTGTAGAAAACTGGTGATAATGAAATAATTATACTAGAGCTTCTACGTATATGTAAGAATGCAAAAGCTCATTTAAAAAATTTAAAAAATATTAAAATGTCCTTCCTCCATGAGAACCTGTTAATGTACATAGTCTTCCTAATGATTTTTGAGGGTTGTGGAAGCATTATGACTTACACTCTTATTTTTATATAAACTAGGAAAATAAAGATCATTCCCAGGCAGAATTGTATACCCTAGTGGGATTGGGAGTGGAAATAGGAGGGAGGAGAAACACATAGATATCTTCTTCATGTGATCCTTTGGGTAAGTTTGTGTGATTCCCAGAGTTTCTGTCCTGGCACAGGGGAACTGTGTCTGATCTTTTTATTCGTGGGAGATCCCTGCCAGTCTGGTCTACTGCTAGTTGGGTGGAAAGAGTGAGAAGGCTTATCTGAAATAGTCAGAGTTTAGGAAGAGATTCTTTAGTAAACCAAGTCATCAGTGTCGTCCTAGTCCCACCTTGAGTTCTTCTCTAGATTCTCTATCTCCTTAGGTAGGTCCTTGTAGACCCTCTACTCTCATACTGTTTCCTAGTGACCAAAAGTGCTTGCTCTCTCTCTCTCTCTCTCTCTCTCTCTCTCTCTCTCTCTCTCTCTCTCTCTCTCTCTCTCTCTCTCTCTGTGTCTCTTTCTCTCTCTCTCTCTCTGTCTGTCTATTCTGCCACCCCAACCCCCTTTTCCTCTTTGGAACATACCAATCCAATAGAGCTAGTTGTGGACTAAGTATCAGTCAGAGAAGCTCAATTAGCTTACTCTGTGGACATTATTATCTATACCCATCAACTACTTCCCATTTTTTAAATTCTTACCTTCTGTCTTAGATTTGATACTGTGTATTGGTTCCAAGACAGAAGAAGCTGTAAGGGCTAGTCAAGGAGGGGGGGGGATGACTTGCCCAGGGTCACATAGTTAGGAAGTATCTGAGATCAGATTTGAACCCAAGACCTCCCATCTCTAGGTTTGGCTCTTTATCCACTGACCACTTAGCTGCCCTCTTCCCCCACCCCAGACATCTTTTAAAATGAAGATTCTTAATCTTTTTTGGAGTCATAGACCCTTTTCAGAATAATGTTTTTAAATATATAAAATACAGCACATTGGATTACAAAGGAAATAAATTATATTGGAATGTGTGTGTGTGTGTGTGTGTGTGTGTGTGATTAGATGGCCCTGTAAATAGGGTGCTGGCCTGGAGTCAAGAAGATCTGAGTTCAAATCCAGATTCAGACACTTACTTGCGATGTTACCTAGACAAGTCATTTCACCCTGTTTGCCTCAGTTTCCTTATCTTTAAAATGAGCTGGGGAAGGAAATAACAAACCACTGTAGTACCTTTGTCAAAAAAAAAAACCCAAATGGGATCTTAAAGAGTCAGACATGACTGAAACAACTAAACAATAACAATAGCTGTGTGTGTATATTTTATATAGAGAGAGTGTGTATGCATGTATAGGTATAGGTGTGTGTATCCACGCATACACATACAACTAATTTTTTGACCCCAGTTTAAGAACCTCTACATTAAAATCTGACCACTCTCAGGCCAATTTTCTCACTCTTTCTACCCAACCACCAAGAGACCAGACTGGCAGGGATTTCTTATAAACAGAGAAATCAAAGACAAGTCCCCAAAGCTAAGACACAAGCTCTCCCCTTGAAGGGATCACTCAAACTCGTACAAAGGGTCGGGAGGGACGGTTCTGTATGTTTTTCTCATTCTCACTCTGACTAGGGGTGATGAATAAACCTGGAGGAAGTAGGTCAGCCTAAGGGAGTAAGAAAGTAATTCCCTGGGTAAGCTGGAGGTCAGGACAGCCAACGGTTTCTGGAAGCAATGGAAGCATCCCAGGGACTATATAGAAGAATACGATCAGTGAGTGCAAATATTAGATCGATGTCAGTTATCCTTTCATGAAGGTGGCATACTAGTCATAACCCCTCCAAAGCTGTGGGCTCTGGTCGGACCCCAGATACCTTCTGAACTCCAACTGTCTTCTTTTGTTGTTTAGTCATTTCACTCATGTCCAACTCCTCATGACCTCCTTTGGGGTTTTCCTGGCAAGAGACTGGCGTAGCTTATCATTTCCTTCTTCAGCTTATTTTACAAGATGAGGAAACTGAGGCACACAGGGTTACGTGATTTGCTCAGGGTCACACAGCATTCCTTGCTGTTGTCTGAGGCCAGATTTGAACTCAAGTCTTCCTGACTCCAGCCCTGGGACCCTATTCATTGGGCCGCCTGGCTGCTTCCTACTGTTTACACAGAGGCTCTCCTCTGAAAGTCCCCTTCCCAGGTTAAGCTAAAGTGAATGAGGCATAGGAAGTTAGATCCTGCAGAGAGGAAGAATAGGAGCTGACCGCCTAATAGCTCACTGATGCTGTTTGAAGTAGACCTAGTCTAATTGTTTCTAGGTGGGGGGAAGTGGCCGCTGGACAGCAGGAATCCAGGGCATGACATGCAAGACGGCATGGAGGCTTTTATGTGCGTTCTGCATTGCTCCCCAGATTGCAGCTTCACAGCCCTGACTGCAACAGCTGGCAACTGATGGCTGGTGGGGGTTAAGTCTGTTCATATTTTACAGCCCATGCCCCTTGAGCTCCATTTTCCACTCGAATATTGCCTCTGTTGTCAGCAATTCAAACCTCAGACTACTGACAAAGGAGGATTGGCAAGCCCGTAACCACCCTGGCATAGGTGAGGCCATCGCTTCTCTGAGCATTCCCAGATGCTGCCTGTCTGTCTATCTTACCCCATCCCACATCCGTCCCTTGGATGTTTATGTGTCCCAGGACACCTTCTGGGCTATCAGTGCCCAATTCCCACAAATGTGGCCTTAGAGAGTAGCATCTTAGGAAGGAAGGTTAAACATTGGCATCTAATTCATTTTTAAATTGAAAATGTTCTCTTCCAAAGCCCGCATCTGGCACTCCACACATGTGGAAAGTGGATGGTTGAATGCGTCATAGAACACAGAGTACTGATCGTAGAACATTAGGCTTAGAATGGCTCTTAGAGAATATTTTACCCAATTCTTTCATTGTATAGAGGATAAAAATGAGAATCAGAGAGGGGAAGCAACTTGCCCAGTATCACACAGTAAGTTAGTAGCTGAACTAAGACTAGGGTCTCTACCAGTTTGAGAGTCTATTATTTCCAGATGTTCTTTAGTATTATTCAGCTATACAATGTATATTATAAATGGGGAAATCTGCATTCTTAGTAAATATTTTACTTTTTCATTGTTTTCCCAGTTGACAGATTTTATAAAATTAAATTACTGACTTGTCCAGTTCCAGAAAAAACTTTCCAAATAACAGCCTGAAAATGATCTTCACTGGTGTTTTTGATGATTTGGTACATGTTGAGAAATGGCATAATGCAGGAATTTTAAAAATGAATCATGTTAAAGTAAGAGACAAGTACCATGTGCAGGCTATAGAAAAATATGCTATTGAGGAAAAGAAAGAGCTGATCGGTGGAATGAAGTCTGTGGACTTTGCCAGGCTGTTTAAGATTCTCATATGCTGGGGACACTAGCAAGCCAAGGTATTTTAATCCAAAAACAAAAATGGTCTTTGGCAGGATATTACAGAATTTTAAAAAGACTCATTACTTTGAGTTCAACAGGCATCAAATCAGTAGCTGAAGGAATGTAAAGGCCAATAATTTTTTTCTCATTAAATAATAATAGCTTCCTAAGGGTTTTTCTATGGCAATTCTGTAAATGAAGTAGTACATTATAGGTCATTAGGCAGATTTTTCCAGATGAGGAAACTGAGGTTTAGAGAGTTTAATTCACTTGTCTGAATTCACATAGAGAATTACTGAGATGAGATTTGAACCAAAGTCCAATAGGCCAGAACTTTATCCATTATACCACATTACCTTACCTCTAGAGAGTACTGAATACAGTTGAATTTGGCCATCTACAGAGTCTAGAAAGAATTGGGGCTTACTATTTTCTCTTCCTATGCTCCCCTAGAAGAATACAACAAATGAAAACTCTCATTTCAAATAACATTATGTAGCCCCCAATAGTGAGAGTGGACCACAGTAAAATCAAAGCCATAGTCTAGGTAAAGTCAAACGTGTAGCTCACCCCTCACATGAAGCCCCAAAAACCCTTCCTTTCCACCCCTCCCTGATGTACTTGGCAACAATTGGCTGTCCTTGTTCTACCCACTGAAGCAAATATTTCCCTGAGAATCTGAATTAGATGGTTACATATTTACTTGTGATTTATCAACCTATAGAAAACTCTGTCTAGATTCAATGAGATAAACTAAGTCTATTGTAAAAAAAAAAATGATAAATTATCTACATTCATTGTGTATGCAAAAAGCTTACCTAATCCCTTAGCCTATGCCACTTTCTCTATAAAATACTAGTTGTGATCAATAAACCTCACCTCTGATTGCTACCAGCTTCAGTGACCCTCCTGACTGATGCCTGTCATCCTTATCACCACATCTTATTCTCCTCACCCCTTTGGGATCACCAAATGTTTGTCAGGACCCCTTAGAACTCCCTGACATATTGTTATATGTTGTTTAAAATAAGAATAACAGATATTTAAGCATCTATTATGGATCAAGCAATGTACTGGGCATTAGATGAGATATAAACTTGGATAAATTGTGGTTTCTGCTTTCATGGAGTGTATAGTCCTGTAGGGACTATGTTACAGGGATGCCTACCCTTCAAATGATATTTCATTCATGTGAAGGCTTCCCCCAGTGCAAAGGGTGGATAAGAACAAGCTCCATGAGGTGACTGAAGCAGATGCTGAGAGCTTGGTCAGACACAGAAGAACCCAAGGTCATCTACTGCATCTTAGGCCACTGCCAGTCATCCTGACCTTTATTTTTCCATTGGACTTTGATGACTGTGGTAGAGAGAAGCTGATGACTTGTGCAAGTCTGCCTCATTTAAAACCAATTCAAGACACATCCAGTTCTTTCGTTGGTCATCCATGGAAACAAAGGATGAAAAACAAGAACAAGTCCTGTGTTGTTGTTGTTCAGTCATTTTTCAGTCCTGTCAGATTCTTCATGTCCCTTTTTGGAGTTTTCTTGGCAAATATACTTTAGCTCATTTTACCAATGAGGAAACTGAGGCAAATAAGGTGACATGATTTGCCCAGGGTCACATATCCAGTAAGGCTGGAGGCCAAATTTGAGCTCAGGATGAGTCTTTCTGACTCTATGCCTGGGACTCTACCCATTGTGCCATCTAGCTCCCCGGTTTCACAAGTGCCATGGGGGATATGAAACAACCACAACTGAAATACACAATAATACATAAGTGTATCATTAGTCAACTGAACCTTCCATCTCCAAAGTTATTATTGCTCTTTTCATTGTTAGATCTCATGATCTTGTCTCAATCTTCATTTTTCTTGACCTCATGCATCCTTTTACTTTGTGATTCACCGCCTCCTCTTGGATGCTGTCTTCTCTCTAGGCTTTCATGACACTGCTTTCTTCTAGTTATCCTTCTGGTATGATTTCTTCTTAATCTTCATTACTGGATCATCATCCAGTCATGCCTACTAATCATATGCATCCTCCAGAGCTCTCTAAATTCAGCTAGCCTGGTCCATGAGTCCAGAATCATAATTCTACTTAAAGCTTTTGTGGCTTAGTGCCAGTCAGAACCTTTTCTCTGCTTGCATAAGCTGTCATGAATTTGGGTCTTCTCCATGCTATGAGGCAGCATTCAAGTTGGACTTTATTGAAGGTTCAAATAACACATTTTTGGTCCTTACCGATGGTTTTTTATGATCTTAGAGAGATGTCTGGACAGCCAAGAGGTAGATGATTTGCCTTTGGTCACATTATTTTTTGGTATGTGTCAAAAACATGTCTTGAAGAACCCAGATTATGCTTTTCTATCTCCCCAAATGACAATACTCAGCCACTCAAATGAATCTACCATTTCATCCATGTGGATCTTCCATCTAATAATGCAGTTCAGTGCCTGAATATATGCATTACTTTTGTCCATATTTTCCCATAAGTTCAAGAGAGGCCTTCCTCAATTTTGCCTCCCCTTTCAAGAATATCAATGGAGCACATTGGCTATTCACTGATGATACCTTACCCTTTGACATAACCAATCAATATATTTTTTCATATCATACCTTATTAAAGATGTTCTTGACTTCAGTACTTCTGTGTAGCTTCAAATGATAGTAGTTTAAAATAAAATATATTGAATGACTATTACACTGATGTTAATGTAATGATGGAAATTCTAGAGAGGTAGTATTTCTTAATTTTAAAATAATCTATTAATTGGCCAACCTAACCTAGTCAGGTAAAAGAGTGTGAATTCACCTCAAGCAAGTCTACATATACCCCTCCTGAGATCACCACTCAGTCCCTCCTGGATATTCCAAGATATCTGGTTGCTAAATAGCCATTGAGGAGGTGGCCTTAGAGACCTCAACTCTTCCCTCATTACTTCATCACAAGACGTGAATGTCCTTGCTGGTACCTGGAAAACACCAACACATTCAGGCCAGAGCACCAAACTTTAAGTGAGTCCAACATGGCTGCTAGAGCTTGCTGACTTCCCTTACCTAAAAGAATTCTTGTTTACAGATAAATATGGAACAGGTCTCCATCCTGCCTAAGAAAAGACAGCCTAGTGCTGTGCTTTGAGACCTGGGAGCAAATTACGTTAGCTTGGAAGCTGACTGATCACTGAAACCAAGATTTAAGAATGGCTTCATGTAGAAATTATTACAATTTAACATTAATTTTCCTCATTAACACATATTACATTCGATAGACCATTGACTTTCTACTATGCACTCTTCTGACTTCTCTTCCTTCTGTTCAGTCAAGCCTCACCATAATATACCAATCAATAAACTAACCAACGAGCATTTAGTAGTTCATGTTACTATATGCCAAGCACTATGCTCGAAAGAGAAAGGCAGCTCTACAGAAAAACAATAATAGTAAAACAGTCCCTGGTCTCAAGGAACCTACATTCAGCTGGGGAAAACAACATGTACACATATGGACCAATTAGTGCAATAATGAATCCTATAGAGAGGTCATGTGCATTCCCTTCACAGTATCTGAAATTATAATTATGCAAAATATAGTCATTGATTGATTCCGGCCCAGGGGAAGCATGGAGTATGAATTCATAGAATGCAACCACGTTGCCAGATCTCTTAGTCACATTAATCGGGACCCAGCTTGTATCTATAAGTATATACCTAATATATGAATATAAGGTGATCTGGTTTGAAATAATGAATAAAGTCCAGACTTATGGGAAGTTTGGATTCTGAGAGTTACTATTAACTCTTGTACCTAATATAATATGAGGTAATATCTGGAAAAGTTTATGAAAAAGTTATTTGAATTTTTTTAAGAATCATCAATCCTTTTCCTTTCTAACCGTTCCTAGTCTTTTTTTCTCCCTAAATAGTTGTATGGACATAAAGCCTTCTCTCCTCCTCAGGGTATATCTGGCCAGAAGATAATAATTGTATTTGTAGCATCATTGTCTGTTGCCAAGGAGAAGTGAATGCAATGTCACAAATCAGCATTACAAAATCACTGTAGGCTCATCCAAAAGGCAGATGGGAGCTCTCCTGTTCAAACATAAAGTTTTTCAATAATTAGCAAATGATGACAAAACCCTGGAGATAAATTGTTTTACTGTTGTTTTAGTCATATATGCTTCATGGTTTCTGTCAAGGAATATTCTTTTCTCAAATATATGTTCTTTTGATATATCTATGATCCTTTTACACTCCCTCTAACTGTCCAAATCACACCCCCTTTATACTTCTCATCCAATGGGCCTTTTGTTCCTGTTTCTTATTGCCTTTCGATCCATGATAAAAATGGAATAAAAAATTCTTTTTTGTTTCTCCAAGGAGAATCTGTCCATCACTTTTAATCTCTCTCCTCTAAGAGGCAATGGGAAACTAAAGAAAAGATTAAATGCAAAAAGGTTGTTGTTCAGTTGTTTCTGAAGCCTGTCTGACTCTTCATGACCCCATTTGCGACTTTCTTGGCAAAGACGCTAGAGTCTGCCATTTCTTTCTCTAGTTCATTTGACAAGTGAATAAACTGAGGCAAACGGGGTAAGTGTCTTCCCCACGGTGACATAGTTAATAAAGTCTGAGGCCAAATTTGAATTAAGGAAGATGAATCTTTTTGACTCCAGGCCCAGTAATCTGTCCATTGAGCCACCTAACTGCCTCAAGTGAAAGATACCAATATAAAAAACCGAAAGATAAATAGAAGTTAAATAGTCTAATTTAGCCTACCAGATAACATTGAAAAAAGACTGAGAAAGTATATAACCAAGGAGTCATCGGACTGGAGAGGATTTTTCTGTAACTCATGTTGTTAGATGACTCCTGACCTATCTAAATTGGATAAAAGTTTAGTGGAAAAAAATACCAACTTCTTCCTTATACTTCACCTAATCTCTCATAGGAAGATGTAGGTCTTTCCTACATTCCTGTATTCCTTTCTTCTCCAAATGTAATTCTATATTTTCCCATTTCCTTTCATCTTATTTTCCAATGCTTTCATCCTTTTCTGTGATCTCCCCTAGACCCTCCTTTTTCCCATTTTCATATTAAAATATTCAGCCCCCAAATGAAAATACCATGCCTTTACAATGACAATGTATTCACAAAATATAGGTAGATGGTAAACGATCAGACTGCATGGAAGAAGTGACCTACTCTTTGGTTAGTTTGGGGTCATCAAGAAAACCAATCCAAATGATTCTGAAAAAGAGGCATTTTTTTTTCTGAATTAACCAGTCCTGTCATTTGGATTCTTCCAAATTTCAACCCTTAGACGTATTCTCTGGGTATGTTTCCATGGCCAGTGAATACATTTAGAGATGACATAGTCCTCCATATCCTCTGACATAAATAACTCTGCCTCAAGATTTCAAGTAATATTTAACCAAATCTTGAACAAGCAAGGAAAAGATATCTTAAATAGATATTTTGGAATTTGTTGAGTTACCAAAATTACGGTCCCATTCCTCTTGGACTATTCTTCTGGAGAAATCAGTAGTGTTCCTTCCAGAGATCCTTATCAGTGCTTCTCATCAAGTGGAATCAATCTAGCCTAATCATTCTGGAGGATATTGCCTTTAAATGGCATAACCTTATCTCTGATCAATAATAACCTTATCTCTCCAGGACTAGGGAAGGCAATGATCTTGTCTGCACAAGAGGTACTCTTTGCTCAATTTCTGGTTACCACTCTATCTAGTAACCTAATGAAAGAGCAATTTTTGTCTTGCCTCTTATCCTGACTCAATCTTCTAAGGGGCTCTCCTAAAGGTTTTGGAAAGAACTCTGGAAGAAAATATTATTTCTGAATATTTTAGACATAATAAAAAAGGAGATTTTAAGTTTCCATAATACAAAGAAAGAAACGATATCTATTCACAAGAGCTTGCATTCGAATAAAGAAGATGATAAGGACTTCTAGAAGTGTGTATGGTGTGTGTTTAAAGAGAATAACTACAAAGCAGCTAAATACAAGGTAGTTTGTGGGAGGCTACTAATAATTGGGGGATCAGAAAAGGCTTTATGCAGGAGGTAATTCTTGAGCCAAGTCTTAAAAGAAGAGAGGGGTTCTATAATAGATACAGCATGTTCTAGTTCACAACATTTTGACATATATTTTTCAAAATGAAACCATACTTTTAGAACACTGAATATTATGCATGCCATTGACAGTCTTCTTTTCCAAATCTGGCTTTGATTGCAGCCTCTAAGTTTTCAATCATGTCAATTCCTAGGTTTTGGGAGCATCTTTATCTCCATTACTCTGGGGGGAATTAACATTCTAGGCTTGGTGGCAAATGTCTATAATTCCATTTCCCAGAAGGCTGAGGTTGGTGGACCATTTCAGCTTGGAGAAGTGAGCTATGCAGTGAGACTAAAGCAGATCCGGTGCCTAATTTAAGTCTGTCACAAATAAAGTGAGCCCCTTGGAGGCCACGCAACTGTCTAAGGAGAGAACTGGCCCAGTTTAGAAACAGAGCAGGTCAGAGACTCTGGGCTATTCAGCAGTCTCTGGTGGGGGTGGGATCACCACATGTCACGCTACAAGGCTATGTTGTACTATTCTATCCCCATCTGGGAATTCCAAAAGAATTTTGCTTTGCAGTGGGTATCATTGTGAAGGGTAGCGTTCTGCACCCTCCGCTCTCCAGCCTGATAGTTAGGGGCAGAAGGACTGGCTTTTCCTCAGGGCCTTCTATCTCCTTCCAAAAGGTATGGTTTAGGGGGTGCTCTTTCCTCTCGTCACCATGGCACTTCTTCCTCAGCAGTAGATCTTTTCTCTTTGGCAATTTTTCTCTCCAGTGATTTAATTAACTATACTCCATAAAAATATGCCTGTTTTTCTCTCTACGAGAAATCCTCAGGTTCACACAAACCCTCTATTTTATGGACCTTATATCAGATGAAAAGTTACTAATGTGATCATAATACACAGGAGCACTCAATTAGAAACATTTATTCAGACAGAGGTTTTGCTCTTAGCTCCAATTAAAATTGTCTTTGTCTTGAACTCCCCCCCCCCCAGTATCTTTATATTTGAGGCAAAGTTAAGGATTCAGCAAATGTTTAAATAAAAAAGAAGCAAGAAGCAGAGTCTACAATGTCTGTTACCCAATAGGCATTGGGAGAAGTTGAGCAAAAATCCTTCTTTCATTGGGAAACTTCTCTTTTTCTTTCAGTGGGTTTTAATCTTCATTCTGAGTCTTCTGTTCCAAGTTGCTTGCCAACCAATGTCCCATCTCTAGCTCCTCTTTCTCTAACACAGCTCTGCTCTCTCAGTTTCTCTTTTTGCCTGTTGCCTCTGTGTATCTGATTCTCTCTACCTCAGTTCATTAAGTCCCAGGTGGGACTGGGAGTCTCCAGTTTTAAAGCCTCTGGTTGTCCTTTTCAGGCTACTCTGCCACAAACTATGTATGGCCCTTTAAGAACTCCCAGCCAGGACTCAGGTCCACCTTCTAGTGCAAAATTCACAATAATCTCAAACAGTTCTCAGAACTGAGTGGGAATGTTTATTCCTTTGAACCACAAATCCTCGAGTAATGGGCAATTCTCTTTTTCTTTTTTTTTTCTCTTGCCTTCTGTCTTAGAACCAGTATTCTGTATTGGTTCCAAAGTGGGAGGGCAGTAAGGCATAGGCAGAGGGGATTAAGTGATTTGCCCAGGGACACCCAGCTAGGAAGTGTCTGAAGTCACATTTGAACCCAGGACCTCCTGTCTCTAGGCTTGGTACTCTATCCACTGAGCCACCTTGCTGCCCCCATTATAGGCAATTATTAAACCTCTGTTCTATCAGTTTATCTATCTCTATCTAATATATTTATATTAAATATCAATATATTCTGAATTCACCATTTCTTCAATGGAGACAAGATCATTAAAAAAATCCTTCCCCATCAATTTCTTGGTGTGAATTTGTTTTATAGTTTGATGAAGGCATTCAGATCTTACAAGCCCACCTAGACTTTTTGTGACAATATTCTGGCATAACTTTGAATGAAAGACTAAATTTACTTGTAAAAATCACTTTGTTTAGTCTTTAGTTTCCTAGTTGTCAGTATCCTAGTCTTCATCCTGTCTCGCCAATTTTTTCTACATAGTAATGGCAAGCAATTGCTGCCTGGGTCTTGTCTCTGAGTTTTCCACTTTAGAAGAATCAGTGACAACCCCTCCAACTCTCAGATCACTCTAAAGGTCTTCACTTGTTTTCTGAGATTTAATTAAGCTATTTTGCAGCAAGAGTTTTTCAGTTCATGCTGCTGCTACTGTTTCATTGTGGGCTTTCATGACCCTTGAGAGTTTTGACTTCTCCACACGATTAGCCACTGCAATACATCTAACAGTCACTGAAGTGTACTCTTGAAAAGGTGCAACTTTGGCACATTTTCCTGAAGTAAAATCCATTCTTAAAAACTACAGAATTAAAAACACAAAAAAGAGAGCCATGAAACATGGGCACGACTCAAAATCCAGCATTTAACTGATAGACAACTGATGGTAGAAAAACCAGCTCAATCTTTTTTCCTGTGGTCCAGGTCAAGCCTTCTAAGTCAGCCTGGTGTCAGTAGAAAGTCCACACATATAACCATGGCTATTGATGACACAAAATGAAGCCACATAAAAATTCTTGTCCCTAGCAATTTGCACACCACTCTAGAAGAGAGGAACTCATTAACACTCAATTTTATTTTTAGAAAGAAAAAAAATGCTTTTTTGAAAACAATTCAGAGATTAAGTTTTATTATTCTTTATTAAGAATAATGCATACCAAGTGCTGGAGTCAGTTTATGATAGTATGGGCTATGAGATATGGCAGAGGACTGTCTGATTGTTGGATAACCTTTGAGCTCTTATCATTTCGAATGACCATAAGTTCGAGGCATTTTGTGGTACACAGCAGTTTCTTAGACTTTGAACTTTGTATCTAAAGGTCAAAAGAGAAAATTACAATGTGTGTATAATTATTGCTGACACTGCTTCAGTTGGATCAATCGTTTCAGTAATTTCCCTTAGTATCTTTTTGTGTGTGATGAGATTACTTTTATCTAAAGATGAGCAATTTATTGCTACTCTCTCATCTTATACCTCATCATTTTCCATTTCCTTCAGAGTCCCTCCCTTTTTTCTGAGAGGGGCAGGATAAGAAAAATATGAAGAGAGGAATCTGATTCTTAGCCCTTGGATACATAACAACTTTTCGAATTTCATACATATTGGATTATACACTTAGACCTCTGAAGCTAATCTCTTCATACCTATAACTATGAAGGCGATATATAAAAGGTAAAGTGACTTGCCCAATGTTACACAGATAATAAATGACACAGCTGGGATCCAATTTAATTCCAAATCCAGAGCACTTTACAGGAAAGTCCTAGATTTGGTGTCAAAAGATGTGATTCTAAATGTAGTATAGTGGGAAAAAAATTGATTGGAGTCAAAGAGCATGGATTGAAATCGTTCTTTTATCAATAATTCTCTTTCTGACCTTGGGCAAGTCACTGTCTCTATGAGTCTGTTTCCTTAAATGTAAAACTGGAGAGTTGGACTAGATGACCTTTAAGATTCTGTCAAGTCATAAATCTACAGCTGTGTAACCTATTTTTGAATATTAGCTCTATTATTTACTAGGTGCACAACCTTTCCTTGCCTGTAAAATAAGATCTCATTTACCTCAAAAGGTTGCCACGAGAATCAAATGAGACAACAAAAACAGTGCTTTAAGTCTTTAAAGCACTTTTACATATATATGTCAGCTATTGGACACTTAAATCACAATCATAAGATGATCTGATAATTTCCTCTAAACTTTCCCATTTCTGTGGAGGGTACCATTATCCTTAGTTATCTATATCATCACTGGCATCATCTCTGACTCTTTTCTTTCCCATATTTCCCACTTCTATTTACTTGCCAATTCTTATTGCCACTTGGTGGTGCAATGGATAGAGTACTAGGCTTAGAGTAAGGAAGATTCATCTTTCTGAGTTCAAATCTGGCCTCAGACACTTACTAGCTGTATGATCCTGGGCAAGTCACTTAACTGTTCCTCATCTGTAAAATGAGCCAGAGAAGGGAATGGCAAGTCACTCCAGTATCTTTGCTGGGAAAACCTGGATGGGGGTCCAAAGAGTCAAGCACAAACTGAACAACAACAATGCTTTTTTGCTCCATTTCCTCAGCATCTTTAAGTTTCCTCCTCTCCACTCACATAGATAGGTCAGCATCAATTATTACACCAACAATTATAGTAATTTAATATTTGGTCTTCCTGTTTCCAGTTTTGTCTTCTCTATAATCCATCCTCCTTAAGACCTCTCAAATAAGTGTCCTAAAGCTGTCTTTGACTTCTTATTCTCTCCTACACTCCTATTTGATCTGTTGCCAACTCCAGGCAATTTTACCTTTCTAACATTTCTCCTGTACTCTGCTTTCTTTCCTCTGATAAGGCCAGCTCACTGATGCAGGCTCTTGTCACCTCACACCCAGATTATTGCCCTTGGCTGCTAGGTGGTCTCTTGGCCTCAGGTGTCTTTTCAACTCAGTTCATCTTCCACTTGGCTGTCAAATTAATCTTCCTAAAGTGCAGGTCTAATCACGTCATTCTCTTTCAATACATTCCAGGGGCTCCCTATCACCTCCAGGATCTAAAAGAAAATTGTCTCCAGGACATCCAAAGTCTGGGACATTCAACCAGGCCCCCTCCTACCTTTCCAGTCTCCTTACACTTTATTCAAGTCTTTTGCTCTTCAGTTGGTCCTTCATGGGTGACTCTTTGTGACCCCATGGGCTTCCTCCTAGGCTCTTCCATCTACCATTATCTCCTGCTTCCAGGACGCTAACTATTCCTCTCATCCTCTGTCATCCCCTTCTCCTTTTGTCTTTCATCTTTCCCAACAATGGGGTCTTCTTTTCCATTGATTTTTATCTTCTTAAGTATTCAAGCTTCAGTATTTGACCTCCAGTGAATAGTCTGAATTAAGTATTGACTAATTTGATCTCCTTCCTGTCAAAGGGACTCTCAAAAGTCTTCTCCAACAGCACATTTCAAAAGCGTGGATTCTGCAGTGCTCAGTTTTCCTTATGGTCCAACTCTCACAGCCATATGTTGCTGCTGCAAGAGCCATAGTTTTGACTGTATGGACCTTTGTCAGCCAAATGCTGTCTCAGCTTTTTATTATACTGTCCAGATTTGCTATAGCTGTTTTTAAAGAAACAAGTGACTTTTAATTTCATGGCTGCAGTAGCTGTCTCCAATGCTCTCGGAGCTCAAGAATATAGAATTGCTTCCATTTTTCTTCCTTCTATTTGCCAAGAAGTGACGGAACCAATTGCTAAGATCTTTGTTTTTAAACACTGTACTCTAAGTCAGCTTTTCCGCTCTCTTCTTTCACCGTCATCAAGACGTTTTGTAATTCAGCCTCACTTTCTGCCATCATCGTGGTATTGTCTGCATCCCTGAAATTGCTGATATTTCTCCAAGGATCCTTAATACCAGCTTTTGATTCATCTAGTCTGGCATTTTTCACGCACATAAGTTAAATAGACGAGGTGACAACATGTGCACCCTTCTTGTACTCCTTTCCCAATATTAAACCAAGCAGTTGTTTTATGTTTGGTTCTACTGCTGCTTTGGGGCCCACATGCAGGCATCTCAGGAGACCAATAAGATGATCTGGTACTTCTTTTTCTTTGAGGACTTGCCCCATTTGGTTGTATACTCCCGTTCACACCTACTGCTCCCCCTCTCACCTCCAAGCCTACCCTGTGACCAAGAGGTTCTGGGCTCTGCTGTTCCATGCAGAAGAAGCTCCATTTCCAAATTGCAGGCATTTTCACTGGTTGGCTGAGCTTCCTGCCTGGAATGTTCTCCCTTCTCCTGGTTTCCTTCAAGTTCAGCTCAAATCCCACCTTCTACAGAAAGTCTTTCCTGATCCTCCTTAGTTCCTTCCCTCTATGGTAGTGGTAATGTAGTATAGCCATTTAGCTTGTGTGCATTCTTTTTGTAGGGAGGTGTTCTCGTGCTGTCTCCCTCAGTAGACTGGGAACTCCTAGAGAGCATAAAGCTGGCACAGAGGAAACAAAACAAATGCTTATTAACTGACTGACTAAAGCAAGTCTGAACATGGCATTCCATCCCTAGCCCCTTGGACTCTTCCAGTCACTCCTCCTTGCTCTACCATTAGGCATAAACAGAAACCTAAGGCTTTGTATAATCGGGCTTCCACTTCCCTTTCTAGACTGGTTTTACATGACTACCTTTCACAAGCTAGGTTCTCTATTGTACTACTACTACCTCTCTTACTGCTACTACTACTACTACCGTCACTAGCATCACCACTACTACCATCACCACCACCACCACCACCACCACCACTACTACTACTACTACTACTACTACTACTACTACTACTACTACTACTACTACTACTACTATATACTGCTTCTACACTCCTTCTACTAAGACTACCACCACCATCTCCACCACCAACACTACTATACTACTGCTACTACTTTTACTACTACCACCACCACCACTACTACTACTATTATAGTGAACAATAGCATCATCACTACTCCCTTCCCCCAGATATTGACATGCCGTCTCCTACCTCCAAGTATTTACAGCCATGCTTGATAATCGGGGGCTCAATCTCCTTCTCTCGATATCCTCATATTCCTTAGCACCACTTCAAAATCAAAATCTTCTTTGACCCTCCCCCACCAGTTGTTAATTCTCTTTTCCCCCTCATTTTTCATGTCTTAGAAATTTGTGTCTATATTGCATCTCCAAGCTCAGTAAAGCAAGAACAATTTTATTTGTGTCTTTTAATCTCTACAGATTGCCTTGCAAATAGGAGGTGCTTAATAATTATTTGATGCTGAATTTAATTGAATAATGAAGAAATAAGGCACCTCTAGGAGATAGATTTCACCCACAGATCCTTAGGATAAGGTTTAACTGCTTTAAAACTTAGTTATCATGGCTAGGAGAGAACCTTATGCTGAAAGTCCACAATTGAATCATTTCAGTAAAATAAGTGTAAGTTTGTCTTTTTTCTATTAAATTTATCATCACTACATACTATAGGTCTTTTTAAGTCTATGTCATCTAACAGCTATAAACTTAAGTATGAGTAGAATGGGCAAAGAAAGTCTGTGAAATTAAAAATAACAAAATGGAATATAGTTTCCTCTCATGAATACGCCATTGCAAATAATGGGGGTGATAGTCCTAGAATATGACTCCTTTTGGCTTCTTACGGACCTTGACTATATTTGAATTCACTTCAATTTGAACCATTCAGTACAGTGGATGGGGGCTGGGCCTGGAATCAAGAAGACGTGCTCAAATTTGGCCTCAGATGATAGCGGTGTGACCTTGGGCAAATCACTTAACTGCTATCTGCCTATTTGCTCCTTCATAAAATGGATATGTTAGTAGCACCCAAGGGTTGTTGTGAGGATAAAATGAAATAATATGTGTAACCACTTTGAAAGCCTTAAAGCTCTGTATACATTCTAGCTACTGTTGTTGTTGTTGTTATTTTACATGTTCTCCTTATTGGGGAAATGGATACAATAGCCGTATCTTTCTGCCATGCCTGGGATAACTTTCCTCACTCTAAACTAAGGGCACATTTCCTCCAAAGTTCAATTCTGGGATCATATGTAATCATTTAATTAACAAATATTTATTGAGCCCCTACTATCTGCTTAACATGAAGCTTTCCCAGAAAGCCTATTCAAGAAAGTCAGAAAGAATTATTCTATTATTTGTGACCACGCTCATATAAATACTTCCTAGTACCTGAATTTTTATACATGTTACCACCTCAGGGGGCAGGTAGAATAAACAGAGTGCTGGGCCTGGAGTCAGGAAGATTCATCTTCTTTATTTCAAATCTGGCCTCAGACACTTACTAACTGTGTGACCCTGAGCAAGTCACTTAACCCTGTTTGCCTCAGTTTCCTCCTCTGTAAAATGAGCCAGAGATAGAAATGGCAAAACACTCCAGCATCTTTGCCAAGAAAACCTCAAATGGGGTCAGGTAGAGTTGGACATGACTAAAACGACTGAACAACAACAGCAAACACCATGCCAAATGTCTGTTTCACCCTTACTAAAGCTATGCTCCCTGATGAGAGGGACAAGAGACACTGTGTTGTAAACACCTTCTCTAGCATACCTATTAGATATAGACACGCCTAGAAGATATGCTTAGTAAAATTTGGTTAAGTGAATAAAGGATTGTTTCTAATTCAGTGTTCATTTTGGATATCACCAGTCAGGCCATACTTACAAATTTCCCACCTATATTAATAATTATAATTTGATTAATCTGTAAAGGTTAAGAATCCCCTGGTTATATACATGGAGTCAACTAGGTAGTTCAGGTTATAAAAGAAGAGACCTAGAGGGAAGAAAACTCAAATTCACATCCTTCATCAGATCCTTTAGCTGTGCGATCCCAAGTCCCTTACTTTCCCTTGGTTTGCTCATTTTTGAATGACATAATAATAGTACCTCCTACCCTGGGTTTTTTTGGGGGTCAACTAAGATAGTCTTTGTCACCTGCTTTGCTGTATAAAGCTCTTAGTTATAAATGCTGTATAAATGCTATCTGCATTTGAGGCTATGTGCATTTGAGGATTTAATTGCACTTTCACAAATACTGATATTCTATCTGTCTCTACAATTAAGTTTTTAAATTAATTCATTGGGCACAATTAACACAGACAAGAATTTTGGGGGTTGGAGGTGGGAAAGAGAAGATTTTGGTTTTCAGTGAACTATACAAAATGGTGGACGCCAACTATATATACTTATAAAAATGGTGCTTGGCTGCATCAAATTGCCCCCATTTATCCATTAAATTGACTCTGTTTATTAAGTGAAATTAAGAATTCTTTTAAAAATTTTTTTATTTTTATTGTCATGCAAAGCACACTTCCATATTGGTCATTGTTGTAAGAGCAAACTCATACATAACCAAAGTCCCAAAATAAAACCATATATATACTGATGTGAAAGACAACTCTAACAGTTCTTTCTCTGGAGGTGGATGGCATTCCCTGTCATAAGTCTGTCAGGATTGTCTCAGATAATTGCACTGCTGAGAGTAGCCAAGTTTTCATCGATAATCATTGTACAATATTGCTGTTACTGTGTACAATGTCCTCCCAGTTCTGCTTATTTTGTTCTGCGTTAGTTCCTGCAGATTTTTCCAACTTTCTGAAATCTTCTTGCTTATCATTTTTATAACACAGTAATATTTCATCATCAATATGTACCACAATTTTTTCAATCATTCCCCAACTGATGGGCATCCCCTCAATTTCCAATTCTTCACCACTACAAAAAGAGCCATTATAAATATTTTTGTACAAATAGGTCCTTTCTCCTTTTTTCATTATCTATTTGGGACACAGATTCAGGAATGATATTATCAGATCAAATGGCATGCACAGTTTTATAGCCTTAGGGGCATATTTCCAAATTGCCCTCCAGAATCAATTGGATCAGTTCACAATTTCACCAACAATTCATTATTGTCCCAGTGCTGCCACCTTCTCTTCAACATTTACCATTTTCCTTTACTGTCATATTGGTTAGTTTGATAAGTGTGAGGTGGTACCTCAACATTCCTCTAATCAAGAATGATTCCGAACACCTTTTTCCTATGATTATTGATGATTTTGGTTTCTACATCTGAAAAATGCTTGTTCATGATCATTTGTCATTTGGAGAATGGCTTGTATCCTTATAAATTTGACTTAGTTCTCTATAAATTTGAGAAATTATTTTCCCAGTTTGTTGTTTCCCTTTTAATCTTGGTTAGATTAGTTTTGTTTGTATAAAAGCTTTTTAATTTAATATGATCACAATTCTTCATTTTATATCTTATAATTCTATTTCTTGTTTGATCATGAGTTCTTCCCTTCTCCAAAGATCTGCCATGTAAACTATTCTGTGTTCCCTTAATTTAGTTATGGTATCACACTTTGTATCTAAATCATATATCCATTTGGCCTTATCTTGGTGTAGGGTGTGGAATATTGGTCTGTACCTAGTGTCTGTCATATTGTTTTCTAATTTTCACAGCAGTTTTTGTTAAAGAGTGAGTTCTTACTCCAAAAGCTGGAATCTTTGAGTTTATCAAACACTAGGATGCTAAGGTCATTTACCCCTATATATTACGGATCTAATTTACTTCATTGATCTACTCCTATTCCTTAGCCAAAACCAGATTGTTTTGATGATTTTTTTTTCTTTGCTGCTTATTTATGATACATTTTGAGATTTGAGTACTACTGAAATTAAGAGACTGTTCAACTTAAAGGGACCCTGGAGATCACTGAGTTTAACTCACTCATTTTGGGACCATTGGCTCAAAAAAGTGAAATAACATTCACAGAATCACAAGTTGGTTGTAGAATCAGGGAGATCATTCAAATTGTCTACACTATAACAGCTTCCCTTACATTGTATTCTGTGGGAAGGAAGAAGTTTCCTTTTCTGGGCTGGAAAATAAGAATTAGGCTTGATTCTATTAGACTTCTTTGAAGTTTTATCAAATATTCTCCCAAATATTTGAGAGCTAAAAACAAAAGTAATTCTTCAACAATATAGGTCATGGTATTTAAAATGCTTGGACTCTATAGATATCCTTATTAAATGGAAGGATGGTAGAAAAGATTGTCCTCAAATTATTATAAATTCTCATCTTGTGAACATAGGTACAAAGAAATGACTGACCCATGAAATTTGCAACTACAACCACCACCATCATAACTACTACTACTACCACTACCACTACCACCACTACCACTACCACTACTACTACTACTACTACTACTACTACTACTACTACTACTACTACTACTACAACTAGTACTATGACTAGTAGTAGTAGTAGTACTACTACTACCACCACCACCCTCACCACTGCTATTAGTGCAGCTAGGTGGAGCATTGGACAGAGTTCATGGCTTTGAGTCAGAAAAACTCATCTTCCTGAGGTCAAATGTGGCTTTAGATACTTACTAAGTGTGTGGCCCTGGACAAGTCTCTTCACACTATCTGTCTCAGTTCCTCATCTGTAGAATGAACTGAAGAAGGAACTAGCAAACCACTCTAGTATCATTTCCAAGAAACCCCAAATGAGGTCAGGAAGAGTCAGACATAGCTGAAACAACTGAACAATAAAACCTTACTGATCTCTTGTATAGTATCAATTCCTCACTATAGCAAAGAGATAAACTAGCAGCCATCAGTCTAGAGTTAGGTGACTCAATTAAGATTTGATTAATGGTCTGTTCTCCTAGTGCCAAAATGGCGCCATTTCAGAGGTGTTTGTGCATCACCTGGCAATCAGCCAAGCTTAATGTGAATTTCATCTAAGTCTTTTTCATGTGCTTTTTAGGAAAAGCAAAGCTTCGACAGAAATGACTGATGTTGAAGACAAATGTGAAACAATGGTGACAATAGAAAATGGAATTCCCTGCGATACGCTAGATTCCAAAGAAGGACGTACTAACAGAGCCTTTGCAGCAGGTGATGAAAAACTCACACCATTATGAGAAGCTGTTACTTCCTTTTGCCCTAAAGAAACTCAGTGTTGCTACTGACATCTAAAAATATCAGGAATGAGAGATTTTCTTTTTTGGCTGTGCTTCTTTTGTAAGAAATTTGGATGACCAGAACAAGTGAAGAAGAAATTGACCCTACAAGTAGTTGATAAAGATGATTTTAATTGTAAGACATCAATTAAGCAAACTATTGTAAAATACTTTCCTGAGAATACAAGGTTTAAGAATGTTCATGTGATGTGCTTAGTTATTGATTTTAGAATGTCTGCACTACTGGCTCATTTTTCTTTTCTTTTTTTTTAAAGAGCAGGGCAAGGATGTCTTGATATGTTTAACCACCAGCTTTTAAAAACACACACATACACATACACACACCATTTAAAAGCTTAATCTGCATTATAACATTTTCTTCATCATTTTTTAAGCCTAAACTATGCGGTGGAGAGGAACCCAATAAATCAAGCCTTGATTTGTAGCATTTGCTGATATCTAAGGTGTAAATGCTCTGCTTGAAAATTTCACAATCAGCTCTGTAAGCCAGTTTGAGTAGACTTCAGTATCCCCCTGCTATTGCCACTTACTACCCGGGTAACTGGGTCAATCCCTCTCTGGGCCTCATCTGAAGGTGAAAGTTGGATAAGACAATATCTAAGAAATGGTTTAAATCCAAAACTTTGCTCTCATAATCTTAGTTGTCTATATGCTTAGAAGACTGAAGTAGAATTTTTGTTTGTACTATGGAAACATCTATATCTATAGAGTCCAACAACTACCGGAAGATGTGTCATCAATGAAAACTGATTACAGTGCCAAAAATACTATCTGTTTCTGCTTGGAGTAGACATTTTGTCTACCTAGGCAAATGAGGAAGGACTAGAAGCTTTCCTTGTATATGAGCTTGATAAAAGTGGGTGTGGATGAGCTAGAGAGAGGAATTTGATCCTATTAACATGTAAACAGTTCCTAATATATTTTCCCAAAGATCAAGTTCAATTCAACATACCATTTCTACTATTTGACTACTTTTTGCAATTTGTAAGTTCATGACCTGGATAAAACCCATTCAATAAAGGTATTAAACGTTGTATTTTTTCGCTTATATGAGTTTAGAGTTGGAAATTGTTTTCATTCTAATTGGTGAGGCATTAGAGCCAGAAATTCTAAGTCTAGGTGTTCTTGTCCTCAACCACAAGTCCAAGTCACAAGTTCAAATTCTTTGGATATTCCTAGGTAAAGAAATCTAGTGAATTCTAGACCATTTTTTTTTGGGGGGGGGAGGAAAAGACATTTCTTTAGTCTTCATTTTTACAGTCATTATTTCATTATTAAGTATATAAATTAATATTAAGTATTAAATATTACATATAAATATATTCAGTATTAAGCATTTAATGTGAATTTAGGCTAGAGAGCCAAACTTTGAGCCAGAAAGACCTGAGTTTGAGTTCTGCCTGAGGCAATTTTGCTGGGCAAAGTCACATAAACTTTCTGTTCCTCGGTTTCCTCATCTGTAAAATGGAGATAATTATAACACTTCCCTCATAGGGTGGTTATGAAGAACAGATGAGTTAATATATAAAAGGAATTTTCACATCTTAAAGTACTATTAAATGCTAGCTATTATTATTTACTAATAGAAATATAATAAGTTGTTCAATATTTCATTGTTACCAACCTATTGTATTTCCTATTGGTACTACCAACAGTTAGATGAGAAAAAATATGATTCAACTCGTAGATATTGGAGTAGAAGTGATGCCTGTGGTCATCCCTATGCCTTATGGATCTGATGGAAAAAGAGACTGACTACTCATGCTCAAGAAGTTTAATTTATAGATCCCAATACAAAAGATACAAGGAGACTACTTATAGCTGATAGAGAGCCTTCATTCAAAAAATTTCATACTGCTAGTGTTAATTAAAAAAAAAAAGATCTTTTTTTCGAGTTGGTTTAGGATGGCTATTAAAATATAAAATAAATACCGATGAATGAGAAAATTATAGCACTTAGAAATGAAAAAAAAAACATGACTTTTGTAGCTAGGGGAAAGATCTGATAAATGCCAGAGGAATTAAATGAACTACAGCGCTGCCCAGCTCCTACAGTATAGAAATGCCCCAGGGATCTCCAAACCTGTTGCAGTACACGTGACTTTGCTCTGGGCAAACACCTTCTCGTGTCATGAAAATCCAACCTCGTCTCACTCCATTCTAACCCTTCTTTCCCACCTTACTCAACCCAGTTAGAGACGTCTTTCTAGAGAATAATCTGGAAAGGAGAGGCAGTCGGATTTAGTGGACGGAAGACTGGTCTGAGTGTCATGATGATTTGTAGATTCACATTCCACTTCTGATACAGACCAGTTGTGTGATTCGGGGTAATTCCCTTTTATTTCATTATGTCAACAATTCTCTCAAACCGCCAGTTATGGAATGGGTTGGGCTCTATGGTGGCCGAAGTTTCCTTAAGACAGTTCTCGAGATTGGTGAAATCTTTATATTAATGAAATCATAGATCTACCCCCCCCCAGCTCTCCCTGGCCCCCAAATATTAGTGCTAATGTCTTTGCCAAGGAAAAGAGTTTCGACATAATAAACAAAGAGTCATTGTACTACCGTGGGACTATAGGCGCAGATATGAGATTGGGCAAAAATTGCTCTGGTCCTCTCTTTGCCTCCAGTTGGACATTTGCATGATCCTGTCTGATTCTCTGAGGTAGCCATTACAAAATCTCTTAAGTTAGGAGTTTGCTAATTAGCTCTCCCATTTAGGTTATTAGAGTTCACAGTTTCCCAAGGCCTGCTATTCTTATTAAGTTCAGTAGCCTTAGAACAGCATGTTCTAAGAAATTGCAAATGCCCCCTACCTTCGGGTGCCTTTCTCCATACTCCACCCCCTTAATATCATTAAAGGAGTTCAAAGGAGGAAGTCTCAAACGAACTTTTCTAGCCCATACCTATTTAAAAGTGTGAACATTATGCTCTCATTAATCGTTTTTAGGCAATATTTAACTAGGACATTTTCCTTTCTTCCATCTTAAAAATAGATGGCTTTCCTATTATATAATCAGTAATCTTTAATCCTTTATGTGTTCATTACTCCAAATGGTGAGTGGGGTGCAAGAAGGTTGGCTGGAACTCCTAAGATTTGAGAGTAAATTAGGCAATATAGTGGAAGGCTATTAAATATAACTCTAGGAAGATCATTCTCAATTATAGAACATAAAAAGGGCACAAAATTCCCTAATTTCCCGGATCACAGAGTCTCTGATGAGACCTTGGAGAGTATTTGTTCTAATCTGTAAGAAGATTAGAAAATGGGAGTGGGGTAGTAACAAGGGGAGTCACTGACACTGAGGCAGGAACACTCTTCCTATTAGAAGATTAATACGATGAAAAACCAACCATTTGAAAGCCAAATAAGATAAAACGAAGGCTGGGAAATAGCAGATTGTTAGTTATTTCAAAGGAAGACAGATGGAGCTTTCCTCAGAAGTAAATTTAGTGAATTGAGATATTATAGGATAATAACAGTATACTTAGGAATCAGCCAAAGTCCCCTGAAAGGAACCTAGACTATATTCCTTTATTTGAAAAGGGATCTAAGTATGTTAGATGCTAATATCAGCAATGGCAGAGAGCCACTGAAAGGATGAACAGATCAAAACAGAGTTTTATATTTGGTCCTTGACACTATTTCCTCCTGATTCCTACAGGACCTCCTCTTTTCAATTTCCCCTCACTTTTTCATTCTTCCCTTGTTCTATACCTTCTCTCCTACTGTCAAATATATCCACCCTTAATTCTACTATCAATTATTCCTCAGAAAAGAGTCCAAGGAGAAAGCTGGGTGCTCAGTGGATAGAGAAAGGAGTTCCTGGGTTCAGATCTGGCCTCAGACACTTCCTACCTGGGTGACCCTGTAAAAGTCACTTAACCCTCACTGCCTAGCCCTTCCTGTTTTTCTGTGTAGGAACCCTTGCTTAGTTAAGGGTTTAAAAAAAAGTTAGTCCAAGATATTCACTTTATATTGAAAACAAGGAACAAGTCCTAGGTGGGGTGCAGTGAGTAAAATAGTAATACCTACCTCACAGGGTTGTTGTGAGGATTAAATGATAGATAAAGCCTCGGTCAATTTTAAAGTGCTTTATACTAGTTATTATGCTAGTTATTACATAAGGTCCTTCTCGTCGGACTTTTTTATTAACATCAAAAGATTTGTGATGACAAGAATTACCCTAAAAGTTCTCTTCTTTCAGAGCCCTAATTGAGCAAATTTATAACCCTGGAAGATATAATATGGCTGCCACTTCAGTGGGTGATAGTAAAAAAACAACCCAGAACACCTACCATTTTGGAATGAACCTGGGCTTTTGATAAGCATTTTGTGTCATGGAGATTAGGGAAAGCCCATACCCTCTAACCAGTTCTGAAGCAGCAAGGTGAGTTTAGCAGAAAGACAGGAGAAAATGCATTTCTCTCTCATTTTTACTGGAAGTAAAATGCTATAAGGGAAATGCAAGCAGCCCCCCTCATTGTAGGCATTAGATAGCCTTAGAAAAAGTTCCTGGATGAAAAGGGCAAAAAACCAACCAAATAAACAAAAAACAAAATACAACCAGTAACATCTGAGGACGTAGTCTACATGAACTAACTTATTTGGGGGTACTTAGGATAATCTAACCCTCTTTCACAATCAGAATTTAGGCTCAAGTTCATTTTTCTTTTTTTTTTCCTTTATGTGACAATACTTTTTTGAAAGGCAATTTGTCATAATTGAAAGGAAAAGGTAAATGAATCAAGTTACTTCCAGAATAATCCCTTTAATTATTCAGGGATCTTTTACATTTTCCTCACAGAGTCAGCAATGCCCACTTTATGGACATGAACAGGTTAGTACTGTCAACACCCAAGTAATGTATATACTATTAGCAACATCCTGCTGATAAGGAGCATGAGATAGGAGAGGAGGCACGTGATGGGCACCAGGCCAAATACCAAGTGGCACAACAGGGATTCAAATTCAGATTTCCAAACAGTCCATTCCATTTAAAAGTTATTGTGCTCTTCTGGTATATGCACCCCAACAGAGGTGCAAATTGGTATGACCATTCTGGAAAAAAAAAGGGGGGGGAATTACATGGAAAAAGTGACTAAACTGTCTATATCTTCCCTTCTAAATAGTTTCCTCTTCTCAATTTTACTATTACTGTTGAGGGCACCATCATCTTCCCATTTGCCCAAGCTCACAACCCAAGGATCATACTCAGCTCCTCACTCACAATCACCCCACATATCCAACCTGTTGCCAAATCTGTCCTTTCCACTTTTGCTGCATCTCTTGTATATGTTTCCTTCTTTCTACTCAATAACTACCATCCTGGTTTGGGCAGACTCTCATTACCTTTTTTTTTTTTAAATAAGATGTTTACCTTCCTTCTTAGAATCAATACTATTATTGGTTCCAAGGCAGAAGAGCAGTAGGGACCAGGCAATGGGGGTTAAGTAACTTGGCTCTGTATCTGTTGAGTCCCAGCACATGAACCCTAATAAATATCTTTTAAGGTAGAGATTAGACTTCTCAACATGAACCTTAAGGAGGTCAAAGACAAAATATTTGTTGCAAAATATTCTCAGCAATACTTTTTTGTTAGAAGGGAAAAGAATTGGAATGAAATGGGTATTAATTAACTAGGAGTTGCTTAAATAAATTACATATAAATATAATGGACTATTATTGTGTAATAAGAAATAAATAATTTAGAGAAACATGGGAAAATTGTATAAATTAAAGTAGAGTTAAATAAACTATTGACTTAGTAATATAAGGGCAGCTAAGTGGTGCAGTACATAGAATGCTGTGCATGAAGTCAGGAAGATTTATCTTTGTGAGTTCAAATCTAGCCCATGACTGAACCAATTGAATGGTAAAATAGCAATATAAATGAAAAGTGAATGTGAACACTGCAGAACTGTAATAACTGATCTTTGAGTGGAAAGGACATGAAAAAAAAAACTTCTCTCCTTTCACTGGAGAGGTAAAAGACTCTGGATATGGAATGGTTCATCCATTAGCAGTCATGGCCAAGGTGTTGGTTGGTTTAATTAACTGTTTTTATTTGTCATAAGAGAAGGCCCTACGAGAAGTGATCATGATGTAAAAACAAAAGGTATCAATAAACCTTTTTTTAAAAGAGAAAAGGAACAAACATTACCATGCTAATCCACAGAGTTTGCTTAGCAAGACAATGTTATGTTCTTTATCTCTTGTTTTTCTTCTTGAAAAAGAGGCAGAATTAATGACAGCAGGCATATAAAGTGAACAGATGGAAGCTTAAATTCAGTCACATAAAAGAAAGATTTGGAAAGATTTATTCATTCAAAAATAATTTATTGAACACCTACTATGTATAAGACATAAAGAATACCAATGATAGAACTTTTCTTTTTACCCCAGAAAGGGCTCATTCCTCTTTTTTGAACCAAATTGTTTCAATGCCAAGAATATTATTTCCCTTCTGGGGGATTTCATATTTATTCTAGGTACTAGTCATTAGATCAGTCTACAAATTATTTTATTATTTTTTTTTAAAAAACCTTACCTCCCATCTTAGACTCAATACTGTGTATTGGTTCTAGGGCAGAAGAGCAGTAAGGGCTAGGCAATAGGGGTTAAGTGACTTGCCCAGGGTCACACATCTAGGAAGTGTCTGAAGCCAGATTTGAGCCCAGGACCTCCTGTTTCTGGGTCTGGCTCTCAATCCACTGAGTCAATTTCTTTAAAAAAATTTCTTTTAAACCTTACCTTCTGTCTTGGAGTATTGGCTCCAAGGCAGAAAAGTGGTAAGGGCTAGGCAATGGGAGTCAAGTGACTTTCCCAGGGTTGTGACAAGGAAATCACTTTAAAAGACTGATATATATTAATTTAAGGCCGCCAAGGAATTCAACTATGTAATTCCTAAATGAAAACTCAAGTCAGCAGTCAACCTTTTATAGAGTTTAATTACAAACAGGAGGAAGAAAGGAATTAGAGATAGAGAGAGGGAGGGAGAGAGAAAGGGGAGAGAAGGGAATAGGGCTTAAATACCCCTTCTGTTTAGGCTGGGCCAAAAGGCCCAAGCCCTTAGATAGCTGAGGCAAAGAAAAGAGAACAGTCCCTATCACTCACGTGACCAAAATGGAGAAACAGTCTCAGGGGCCTCCACCTTCAGCTTCCTTCAGAGCCAACTCTCAAAGCACCACCTCTCAGACCAAAAACCTCTCCAACCACCCTCAGTCCTCAGACCCCTCTATCTTTAAGGAAACCATCCAAGTTCCCTCCCCTCAGTTCTCACATCTACCAATCACTGTCCATGTCTTCCCTGTGCCAATGGTGGCTCTAGCTTAACCCAGGACCACCCAGAGGTCTGTGGCTTTGCACATATCTGTTGAAGGTCATATTCTCAAATAATTAAATCTTGATCCTTTGCTGCAGCCCTTCCTAAATCCTGTTAGGACTGAGTGGGGGTGGAAATTGTATTTTCTAAGACCTGGTTCTGTCATTCCAAGTATCTCTATTGTATCAATTCTAAAATCAATCATGACTCAAAGAACTTCCTGTTCTATGCTTAAGCATAGGTCAAAGCCCTTTCCATTGTTCAGCAAAAGGTTTCTGTCCTAAAGTAATCTTAAGAAGGGAGGAGGAGGAACCTCCCATGCCAATGGGGTTCAAGACCCACTATCAATAGGAAATTTTTCAAGTATGAAATTTCCCAATGGTGAAATTTCCAACATTTATAAGTCTAAGAAATTTTAAGGTTTACAGGGTCACACAGCTGGGAAGTGTCTGAGGCCAACTATGTATTACTTTCAACACATCATTTGAAATGAAAATTTTGGGAAGTAATGGGACAAAGGGCCAGTTTCATACTATACAATATTTCCATCTTCCATCTTATTGAAATGGTAATGATGGCTAAACTGGGATGAAGATGGTGAGTTTGAGCATTGGTGCTACAGAAACAAGAAGAGTGTTAAACATATCATGTACAATGTAGTTAGTGCTGGGTCAATCACAAAGAGGGAAATGATAGGCAGCTTTTGTGCTACTTTGATAATCATATAAATGTAAGAGAACTAGAGGCAGACTTTCTGGCATATTGAGTTGACACCTTTCCCTTTTCCCCTCTCTGTATCATATTTGTGGTAGGACATGGATAGGACTCACAAAGCATGGACAGAAATTGGTAAGTTGTGCTATATATTGTTCAAAGGAGTACCTACTTGGAGGAGATTACAGAAACATTAAAGTGCCAGTAAGTTAATACATGTGCTTTGAACCCCTAAATATTACTTTTTTCAACAGGTATGTGTGAGTGTGTGCATGTGTGTGTGTGAGTGTGTCTGTGTGTGTATGTGAGAGAGAGAGAGAGAGAGAGAGAGAGAGAGAGAGAGAGAGAGAGAGAGAGAGAGGAAGAGAGAGGGAGAAAGAAAGAGAGAGAGAGAGAGAGAGAGAGAGAGAGAGAGAGAGAGAGAGAGAGAGAGAGAGAGAGAGAGAGAGAGAGAGAGATTTCTAATCAATGAAAATAATAAAAGGAGTTTGGAAAGTAGGGGATGTTGGGATGCCTGGAGATATCCAGGAAGTACTGTGGAGGCTTGGAAATTAGCAAGATAAGGACAAAATTGATCTATCTCAAAGCCCACTTTTGGGCGGGGAATTAGATGATGGTCTGTGTGGAGCAGCTATGGCTGGGATGGAAAAAAATTTTTTTTAGTTTTCTCTTTCTCCCCCAGTAATATTTTATTATATTTCCCCCAATTACATATAGAAACATTTTTGACATTTTTTGATTCAAATTCTCTCCCTCTCCTCCCTGCTTCCCCAAACAGCAAGTAATTTGATATCAGTTATACATGTGCTAAGAAGATGGAAATTTTTAGTAGTCTTCTACTCACATTGGAAGAAGACCCAAGGAAAATGTGAGAACTGGGCATACCCCCGAAACCTGGCACTGGTACACGAGCAAATTTGGGTTCTGGATAATAATTCTGTTCCTTTGGAAATCACCACAGGCCACCCCAGCCAACTAGATAGCTATGACTGACTTGCTGGTAGCATGTGGGTATTTATGATTTGAAACTTCACATAATCTTTTGGCCATAATCACAGTTGACTCTCTAGAATCCTAGAGACTTCCTCTAATTGGCATTTTGTACTTGGCATGGAGCCAATTGTTAATGAACGATTAAGGTACTGGAATTCTCTCTGAATGGGCTGTGTTCCAAAGTTAATTTGTAAGGGAGTGTCTGGTACATAGAACATATTCCCTCCTACCTCCTTCCACATACACCCATAAAACAGTTATAAATGATGCTTTTGGTGTCCACCTGCCACCCAACTCTTGCCCGTACCTCCAGGAAGGTTATAGTATGCACAGTGACCAAACCTTAGTAGAACCATCAGATTGAGGGTAACTGACAGGCTTCAAACCCATCAGCAAATTCAGGGGATGGCTAGCCCAAGCCTGTAAAGACTCTCCTTAGCAGAATGGACAAATGAGAATAATTTGAAGGTATGTAAAGTAGGTGGTGTGGAATGCTTAGAGCTTAGTCAAACATCAAAGGTGCCAAGGTCATTCACTGCATTCCAAACTGTCGCCAGTCATCTCCACAGTGTCCTGCCAATGAACCTCAATGACTCTGGAAGAGAGAGTGAGATTGATGACTGCACAACTCCGCCTAACTTAAATCTAACTCATGAGCAAGTCAAGACATCCTCTTAGTGACTACATTGGTCCTCTTCAAAAATCAAAGAAAACAATACTCACTTTGTCTATGGCAGGGGGACGACTGGCTGGATTCTTGGGTGAGAGCCTTGTTTGGGATTATGACAAAAAGAATGGATATCTAATCAGAATCAAGGTGGGTTATGATTGTAGAATTAGACAAGAGATTTGTACATAAAAGGGTGTCTGCAGAGCTGACCAAAAAAGGACCTAGATTATACTAAAAGTTCTTTTAATGTTGTCAGTCAATAAACATTTATTAAGAACCTACTATATATGCCAGGTATGGTGCTAGACATCAGGGATACAAACAAAAAGAGGTAAAAGATAATTCCTGCCCTCAAGGAGCTCACAATCTAAATAGGGGCGGGCAAGCAGGGAGAGAGACAATATGCAAGCAAATAGGTACAGACAAGTTATACACACACACACATATGACAGGGCATAATGAAAAGAGGGAAGGAAGTATTGGAGGAGCAGCCAGGTGGCTAAGTGGATTGAGAGCCAGGCTTAGAGATGGGATGCCCTGGGTTCAAATTTGAACTCAGACACTTTCTAGTTGTATGACCCTGAATGAGTCACTTAACCCCCATTGCCTAGCCCTTACTGCTTTTCTGCCTTGGAACCAATACACAATATTGATTCTAAGATGGAAGGTAAGGGTTTTTTTTTTATTTAAAGAGAAAAGAAGTATTGGAAAAGCTTCCTGTAGAAGATGAGGTTTCAAAGAGGACTTTAAGAAAGCTAGAGAAGTTGAGTAGGCAGAGATGAGGAGGCAGAGAATTTCAGGAATGGAAGACAACCAGAGAAAAGGCCTGGAAAGGAGAGATGGAAATTGTAGAACAGTAAAAAGGACATTGTAAGGTGGGGAGTAAAGTGTAAGAATACTGGATTGAAAGGGAATAAAGAGAGGGAATCTTAAGTTATTAAGGCTTTTGAGTGTTAAGTGAAATTTTAAATTTTATCCTGGATGTGATTGGGAGTCACTGGAGTTTATCAGGGGTGGGGAGCATGAAATAACTGGACCTGAACTTTAGGAAAATAACTTTGAAGGCTAAATGGAATATAGATTGCAGTGTCAAGAGATTTAAGTCACCAGCAGGGTATTATGATAGTCCAGGAATGAGGTGATGAAGGTTGGCACCAGAATGATGGGGACATTGTCAGGGGAGAAAAGAGAATTTGCTTGAAAGATATTGCAGAGATGAAATGGATAAATTTCAGCAACAGATTGGACATGGGAATGAGAGATATCAAGAAGTCTAGGATGATTCATAGTTTGGGAGATCCCAGGGATGAAAAAATGGTGTCACCCTTTGCAGTAATAGAGAAAGCAATGAGAAGGATTTGGGGCAAAAGATAATGAGTTCCATTTAGGAAATGAGTTTAAGCTGTTTACTAGACATAAAATCTGGAATTTCTGAAAGGCATTTGGAGATAAAAGGCTAGATAGGGCAGGATAGAAAAATTTGAGAATCATCAGCATAGAGATGATAATTAAATCTATGGAAGACGATGTATTTACCAAGTGGAGTATAGAAAGAAAAGAGAAGAAGGCTCAAAACAAAATCCCATGGAACACCTATGGTGAAAGGACATAACTTGGATGAAAATCCATCAAAAGAAGACTTAAAGAATGGTCAGAGAGATAGAAGAACCAAGAGAGAGTAGTGTTTCAAAAACCTATAGAGAAGAGAATATCAAGGAGAAGAGGGTGATTAACAGCATTTATTAAAGGTTGTAGAGAGACAAAGATAAATAAGAGCTGACAAAAGGTCATTGGTAACATTGGAGTGAGCAGTTTCTGAGTAGAGAAGCCAAACTGTATAGTTAAGAAGAGAATGAGAGGAGAGAAAGTGAAGGTACCTATTATGAATGGCCTTCTCAAAGAGAGAAAAGGAAGAAAGAAAGAAAGAAAGAAAGAAAGAAAGAAAGAAAGAAAGGAAGAAAGAAAGAAAGGAAGAAAGAAAGAAAGAAAGAAAGAAAGAAAGAAAGAAAGAAAGAAAGAAAGAAAGAAAGAAAGAAAGAAAGAAAGAAAGAAAGAAAGAAAGAAAGAAAGAAAGAAAGAAAGAAAGAAAGAAAGAAAGAAAGAAAGAAAGAAAGAAAGAAAGAAAGAAAGAAAGAAAGAAAGAAAGGAAGAAAGAAGAAAGGAAGAAAGAAAGAAAGGAAGAAAGAAAGGAAGAAAGAAAGAAAGGAAGAAAGAAAGAAAGAAAGAAAGAAAGAAAGAAAGAAAGAAAGAAAGAAAGAAAGAAAGAAAGAAAGAAAGAAAGAAAGAAAGAAAGAAAGAAAGAAAGAAAGAAAGAAAGAAAGAAAGAAAGAAAGAAAGAAAGAAAGAAAGAAAGAAGAAAGAAAGAAAGAAAGAAAGAAAGAAAGAAAGAAAGAAAGAAAGAAAGAAAGAAAGAAAGAAAGAAAGAAAGAAAGAAAGGAAGAAAGGAAGGAAGGAAGGAAGAAAGAGAAGAAGAAAGAAAAGAAGAAAGAAAGAAGAAAGAAAGAAAGAGAGAGGAGAGAAAGAAAGAAAGAAAGAGAAAGAAAAAAGGAAGGAAGAAAGAAAAGAAGGAAGGAAGGAAGGAAGAAAAGAAGAAGGAAGGAAGGAAGAAGGAAGGAAGGAAGGAAGAGATAAGGAGGCTATTGGAGGTTTGAGGAGGATGAAAAGACATGGAAGAACTTCTCTGGATCGTAGGACAGTGAGCTGATAAGAAATATAGAAGGATTACCTAGCAGCAGTGAGGGTTCAACTAAGGCACACCGGGTCAGAGCAGTTGCATGATTTTCTTTACCTTTGTTCACCAGCAAGTGTATATGACTGAAGGCAGTGGATAATGGAAATGACTCAAGGCTGAGGCTTCAGAGATCACAATTAGTGATGGGTGCTCAAGAGAAAAAGACAATGCGGAGCCGAATTGGTCCATCAAAGGGTCCAGATAGTAAAAGGCAATACAGTAGCGAGTATAAAAAGAGAACTGAGAAGTTGAGGGATGGAGGTCATGGTATGGATGAAGAATATAGTTTGGTACAGGAAGGCAGAGGGAAGATAGAAAGTGAATTAATTCTGGCCAGATAAGAAGATTTATTTATTTTATATATAACGGTGGCACATTTGTGGGTGATGGCAAGAACAAGAGTATTACCAACATTATTTGTGGCTGAGGTAGGGTACAGGAATAGTTGATAGGAAATGAATAGGTTGAGGACCTGAGTTGTTGGGATTTTTGAAGAAAAGCCAATATGTATGGTGAAATCTCATTGTGTGAGAGCACTAGTGGGGGGTGCTGCAATGTGCCTTCTAGACCATTGCCTAAGGTGTCATAGGTAGGAAAAATGTCTCCCTCTGACCTTTTGTTGATCCTTTCATTCCAAATTTTATTTATAAAGTTGTTTGGAGGGGAATGTTAAGAATGTTTCATTGGGTTGCTGCCCCTATTCCATCATCTTGGTTCTGCCTCCTATTAAAGGTTCCCAGCCTAGAATCTGTGAACTGGTTTTTTCTTTTGTTGTGTTTTAGTATTTTTGTTTCCTTTGTAATGTTACATATTTTATTTTATGCCTTTAAAAACCCTATTCGGAGAAGGGCTCCATAGGTTTTACCAGAAGGCTAACAGGGCCCATGGAACAATAAAAGGAAAGAATCCTTGGGTTGGACACACAGAGTAAAACAGATTAACATAGACTTTTAAAGCAATACCAGGGGGAGCTCCCAAAGAATTTGGTTAGGAGGAGATTCAGGGCTCAGAGAAAAGGTTGAGACCATCCACTATCTGGGGCAGCAGGGTATGGATATACAATTCATACATCTGCATATGAATTCATAATCCTTGTTGGGGATTCTACATTGGCAAAGTAGGGCCATTTCTTAGGATAAGATAATGAGTGAAAGAAGAGAATAGGGGAAGTTATCTGAGTGATACAATGAAGAGAAGGCGAGAAGAGGGAGCTCCAGTGTAGGAAGGTCACAGTAATTGAGCAGATTGAGGAACTAGGAATTTAGGGTGTTGGAGGGAGTATCAATATATGTATTGAAGTCTTCTACTGTGAAGGCAGGAGTTGGGATGGAGAGAAAGATGGTCTCAGATGCCAAACTTTTTTTTTAAACTTTCATGTTTATTCAATTAATTAATTAATTGATTAAAATATTTCCCCATGGTTACATGAATCATGTTCTTTCCCTCCCCTCCTTCCACCTCCCTCCTGTAGCCAATGAGCAATTCTGTTGGGTTTTACATGTGTCCTTGATCAAGACCTATTTCCATGTTGTTGCTATTTGCACTAGTGATCATTTAGAGTCTACATCCCCAGGCATAGCCCCATCAACCCATGTGATCAAGCAGTTGTTTCTCTTCAGTGTAATCCATCCAATAGTATTCCATCACCAACAGATACCACCATTTTCCCCCAATCGAAGGGTACCCCCCCCCAACTTTTTAAGGAAGGAAGGAGAATGTCTTGGTGGAAGGAAATATCAACAAATAATGGTTATTAGGGGGATCTAGTAGCTTCATGGATAGAATGCCAAGCCTGGAGTCAGGAAAACCTGGTTCAAATCTGGCCTCAGATACTTCCTAGCTGTGTGACCCTGGGCAAGTCACTCAACCCCAACTGCCAGCCTTTACCACTCTTCTGCCTTGTATTGATTCTAAGTCAGAAGGGAAGGATTTTAAAAAATAAATAATGGTTATTAGGAGTGTGCGAACTGACTAGTGTCCTCTTCAAAGGAGGAGTCAGCCAGAGGGGATAGAGTTGGTGGTCTAGGCAAAGGGAGGGGAGCAGAGGAAAGTTTGGGATATGTACAAAGGATGGGGAGTAGGCCACTTTGTACTATCTGTAGTGTCTGTAGTGGGATAGAGGAGCACAGAATTAGGAGCATCTTTACAAAAGAGCTCTGACAGAGAGAGGTAATGGATTAATTCGGCCATTGTCAAGAGGTAGATACAGACCACGGCTGCTGTTTAATGCGCAATTTTGTTAGTTCTAGCAGTTGCCATGCAGAGCAGACGCCACTTGTAAATGTGACTCACAAGCCTTGCATGCTTCCCAGAATTTCACGATAGACTCTGGGCCTTAATGAAGGTGATTTCTTGCCTATAACTTGGGGGGGGGGCAGCTGGCAAGAGTGTGCTGGCCAATATTGCACAGCTGGATCTCTGAAAAGCACCACACATATTAAAGTTATATTAGGGGGCAGCTGGGTGGCTCAGGGATGGAGAGCCAGACCCAGAGATGGGAGGTCCTGGGTTCACATCTGGCCTCAGACACTTCCCAGCTGTGTGACCCTGGGCAAGTCACTTGACCCCCATTGCCTAGCCTTTACCACTCTTCTGCCTTGGAGCCAATATACAGTATTGATTCCAAGACAGAAGATAAAGGTTTTTAAAAAAGTTATATTTGTATTATGAACATCTTCATCACTTTCTTAAATCTTGATAATCTTCAAAACAGTCATCAAATCCTGATTTGATTATTTGTGCTAATGCTTGTCAATTTCCAAACATTTGGAAATTTCTAGTGAAATTTAATAATTTCACAGTGAAAATTTAATCATTGAGCTGCAGCATAGCCCTGGATTGGTAACTGGACTTTCCCCTTAGCCTACTTCAAAGTAAGCCATTTTGACCAAGCTACTTTTAACTATACCATCGCTGGCCCATCTCCCCAAAGAAGGGATCTTTCTCTGCCCCCCACTCCACCCTAGGGAGGCAATTAGAGGTAGTGAAGAGAGCTTAGCCTCAAAGCCAAGAAGATTGGGGTCCACAACCCATGCCTGCCACATGGAAGGGATGTAAACTCTCAGTGTTTTAAGTTACTTTTTTTTAAACCTTTACCTACTGTCTTAGAATCAATACCAAGTATTAGTTCCAAGGCAGAAGGGTGGCAAGAGCTAGGTGACTGGGGTTCAGTGACTTGCCCAGGGTCACACAGCTGGGAAGTGTCTGAGGCCAGCTTTGAACCCAGGACCTCCTTCAGGTCTGACTTTTCCCTGAGCCACCCAGCTGCTCTATCTAGGCTACTCTGTATGAGTTTCAGAGAAATTGCTGACCTGCATTCATTGAAGTTTCCTCTCCTGAGAGAGTTCCCCACACCAGTGAAATCAAAGCTTCTTTCTCTATCCCCCTGTCATGGCCTACCTTAGCCAGCTTTTCCCAATGACATCTATTTGCAGGTTGCTTCAGAATTGTCGAGTCTTGTCTTCATAGGCGCAAGGAAATAATGACCCAAACTTTAGCTAACAAAATTTTCTCTTGTTTTGTGAACCTACTTTCTTGTGCTTTTTTGGGCTACCCTTCTAATTGCTACAGATCTCAAATCACAGAATCTTTAAAAAACCTTAAAGAGCTAGAAAAGACCTCATAAGTCATCTACTGCAATCCTTTCTGTTCTTTTTTTTTGGTAGAATGTTTACTTTCCATCTTAGAATCAATACTGTGCATTGGTTGCAAAGCTGAAGAGTGGTAAAGGCTAGGCAATGGGGGTGAAGTGACTTGCCCAGGGTCACACAGCAAGGAGGTGTCTGAGGCCATGTCTGACCCCAAACCTCCTTTCTCTGGACTTGGCTCTCCATCCACTGAGCCACCCAGCTGCCCCTTCTGGTCTAATGATGATGAAACTGGGGCTCCGAGACATTCGTGGACAGACAGCCAGGGAGCTGGAACTAAGGTGTCTGATGATCTTAGCCTCTGTCCTTTCTTGGACTTGAACCTCCTTCTGTCAGTGACATAAGCACCCCCGAGAGAACAGGGAATGAGTCTTTAGAAGACCCTGTCCAGGACGTGGCTTCTGCCATCCTTGTGATTCAGAGGATTTACCACGCCACTCCTCTGTTCTCTATGATGGAGCTCTTTGACCTATCCAGTAGAACCCAATGCCCAAGACATCCTCAGAATACCCGCAGAGATGAACATGAAAAGACCCAGGAACACAGTATCTGGTGCCATTGTCATACAGAGGTCTCTTCTAGCTCTTACTCTCATCTTCCACCACAGTCAGCGTTTCTGTCTCAGTTTAAAAAAAAAAAAAGACTTGCTGGACCAAGGAGGTGGCTCAGTGGATAGAGAGCCAGGCCCAAAGATAGAAGGTCCTGGGTTCAAATCAGATATTTCCCAACTGTGGGACCCTGGGCAAGTCAGCCCCCATTGCCTAGTCCTTACCAGTCTTTTCCTTGGAACCAATTTTTAGCATTGATTCTAAGATAGAAAGAAAGGATTTAAAAAATAGAGAGCCATGGAGTAATTAGGTGGTTCAGTGGATAGAGAGCCCTAGGCATAGAGACAGAAGGTCCTGGGTTCAAATTTGACTTCAGACACTTCCCAACTGTGGGACCCTGAACAAGTCAGCCCCCATTGCCTAGTCCTTACCAGTCTTTTCCTTAGAATCAATTGATTCTAAGATTGAAAGAAAGGATTTTTAAAAAAATTAAAAATTGAGAAGCCCTGGAGTTGTTAGGTGGCTCAGTGGATGGAAAGCCAGGCATGGAGACAGAAGGTCCTGGGTTCAAATCTAGCCGCAGACATTTCCTAGCTGAGAGACTCTAGCAAGGCACCCCCACTGCCTAGCCCTTACCTTTCTTCTGCAATGGAACAGTTACCTAGTATCAATTCTAAGACCGAAGGTCAGGGTGGATAAAAATGCTTGCTTATGATGCCTACTTCAAAATTCTTGTCTTCCTAATTTTATCTACTGCCTTCAAGGAACCTCAGCGTGAGAGATGGACCAATAAACTCTTCGAGGCTATTTCCTGCAACAGCTATTTGTCACCAGCACCTTTCAGATATCCTGGCTTCCTTAATGGGTTTGTACTTACTCCATCCTCCTGTAAATGTGCCCTCTGTATCTAATCACCGCAGACCCAGGCTTCCCCTTACTCTGGCCCTGCCCCATATGTTGCCTTTGTGAAACCCCACCATCTTTAGGACCCATAAAATGACATTTTGGATTTTATAGTCCCCGTTTTTAACCTATTACCTATTTCCAGTGTGTAACACGAGAAAACACACTCTCACATCCAGCCAGTTTTATGACTAGGTTTGTCCTATGAAAGTAAATAAGTACAGTAACCCTGGGGATGATGCTAATGCATTTTGTCTCTGCATACATAGCAACCTTCTCCATGTAAACCTGAACAGCTTTTTCTGTTTGAGGCAACCAGAACTCTAATGACTACAGATGCTCTGTCTAATCTTGTGATGGGTCCTCTTTCCAGGGCCACATAGGGTTGTTTTTGCTTTTTGGCCAGAAGCTCAGAGGAATTGGCTGGTCTCGGTTTTTCTTGGGATGAATAGCCACTCAGAACAAAGCCAAGCGATGGATTTCTGGACATCAGAAGCTCTTTTGAGCGTCTGGATCTTTTTAAGGGGGAGCATCCTATAGGGAATAAGCATTAACCTTGAAGTTGCAATCTCTATGCTGGAATCTATTATTGGGGTGTGCTGCTGCTTTCACTAAGACTGCTGGTGAAAGGAGAGGGTTAAATGTTCATTCTTTATCATTTATAACTTAGAAGTTAGCAGTTGCTACAAATTGGCCTCAGATACTTACCAGGTATGTGACCCTGGTCAAGTCACTTAATTCTGTTTGCCTCTGTTTCTCCATCTGTAAAATGACCTGGAAAAGGAAATGGTCAACCACTCTAAGTATCTTGCCAAAGTAAACCCCAAATGGAGTCACAGAGACAGACAGAACTGGAACGACTGAACAACAGATGACTTCATTTATTGTTTTGTTATTTGTTTAGATGTAAAAATCACAATGATGAAATTGTTAGTAATGGAAATTAAACTTAAAGTGCTTTCCTGGATAGCTGGTTGTTAAACATTTACCAGCATATCCCTGCTGTATGTGATTATAGTGGAAAGAAGAGTTTCTCTCAAGTCAGAGAACAAGAGTTCAACTCCTACCTCTTACACTCATTACTTGTAGTTGTAGCATCTTTTTTGAACCATTTAAACTACTTGTGCCTCAGTTTCTTTTCTTTTAAAAATTTGTGTATTTGCTACATTAAAATTCCCAGTTTTCCCCTCCCCTTCTTGCACTACAGAAGGCATCATTTGACAAAAAGATATATGATTACATATATAAATATATGTTATAATTACATTATGTAATATAATTATAATCTAGAATATAATAGTATACTTGTTCTCTTCATTAGTTTTTTTTTTCTGGAGGTAGACATACACACAAGTAATTGATTGTTTTGCTTGCTATAAATAATGTTCTCTTTGTTCTGCCCTTTTTACCTTTCACAATTTCCATGTTTTTTTTAATCCTTACCTTCCATCTTAAAATCAATACTATGTATTGGTTCTAAGGTGGAAGAGTGGTAAGGGCTAGGCAATGGGGGTTAAGTGGCTTGTCCAGGGTCACATAGCTAGGAAGTGTTGAGGTCACATTTGAACCCAGAACCTCCTGTCTCTGGGCCTGGCTCTCAATACATTTAGCCACCCAGCTAGCCCCCTTTCCATGTTTTTATTTTTTAATTAACCTGCTTATCATTTCTTACAGTTGTAAAGATTGGATTTAGCTATTTCCTGTTTGTAACAATGAAGATACTTAGCTTAAAAAAAATCAGGAATGTCTTGGGAACTCTAAATTACTCCACCCTACTTAGACCATACTTTAGGGGAAGATAAAGTTGTAATCTCCTGATTGAACAATGAAGGTACTTAGTTCTCACCTTATAGTGAAGCTAGAACTTTAAGCTAAGTCTATTTTTTCAATCTAATACAAAAAGGTGTTAAGTAAATATAAAGGTTAAATTAATCACAAAAAGGTCAAGTAACTCACAAAAGGTGAACTTAACAAAGAAGTGTTAAGTAACTCTAAAGATCAAATCAAAGAAGGTGAGAACTAAAAGTATGGGCCGTCCTGGAGAAAAAGACTTTAATGTGATTGGTCGATGTGAAAATTTAGAGGAGGAGACACAAGGATGAAAGGTGTATATATTTGAGATTTTTCATCCCTCAAGGAGTCAGTCTCTCTCTCTTTCCCTGATTGGCATTGGAGAGTTAGCTGAGAGCTGTGTGCTGAGCCTTTCGGTATCTTAGTGTGGCTACAAGCTATTGTCTGATTTGGTGGTGAGTTTCTGGCTGAATTTTCCTCCTTTACTTTCCAACTTTGTCCTCTCAGAAGCCTCTAATCTTCTTCATAGACCTAGAGGTGGGGAGTTTAAAACTCCCCCTGGCATAGGACGGGTAGGAGAAATTCTATATCCTCTTTCCTCCTTCTCCTTAAATTCCTTCCCTCTATATTCGTTAAATTACCATAAATTTCCAGACTGACTTGGGTATTTTATTTGGTGACCATTTGAATCTAGATTTAAAGTCACAACCCTAAAATTATCTGACACAGTATTCTATTACAATCATGTGCCATAACTTGTTAAGCCATTCCCGAATTGATGGTAATCTCCTCAGTTTCCAATTCTTTGCCACCAGAAAGAGAGCTGCTATAGATAATTTAGAACATATAGGCTCCTTTCCTTAATAGTGTTATTAATGAGTCAAAAAGTATACACAGATTTATAACTCTTTGGGTATAATTCCAGACTGTTCTTCAAGATGGCTAGATTAGTTCACAGTTCCACCAATATTTGTCATTTTGCCCTTTTATCATTTTAATCCAACTGAGAGGTGTGAGACCATATCTCAGAGTTGTCTTGACTTGTATTTTTCTAATCAATAATGATTTAGAGCATATTTCCCATGGCTATATATTCCCTATGCCATTGATTTCTTCATCTAGAAACTACCTTTGACCATTTATGAATTGGGTATTGGCTCAAATTTTTATAAATCTGGCAGTATTCTCTTTATATTTCAGTTATGAAGCCTCTATTTGAGAAACTATAAATTCTTTTTCAATTTTCTACTTTCCTTCTAATTTTGCCTACATTTGTTTTATTTGTATGAAACCTTTTAAGTTTAATATAATCACAATTTTCCATTTGACATCTCACAATGCTTTCTGTCTCCTGTTTATTCATAAATTCTTCTCTTACCCATAAGTGTGATAGGTAATATGTCCCCTTTTCTAATTTGCTTATATCTCCCTTTATGCCTAGTTTATGTAACCATGTTTAACTTATCTTGGTAACTAGTATAAGAAATTGGTCTATATCTAGTTTCTGTCAAACTCCTTTACAGTTTTCCAAACAATTTTTACCATATGGTGAATTCTTATCCTAAAAACTCAGATCTTTACTTTTGTCAAACACAAGGTTACTATAATTTTTTACTACTATTTGTTGTATATCTGTTCTGTTCCACTGATTCACCTTTTTATTTCTTAGCTTGGCCCAGACAGTTTTGATTATTTAGTTTAAAATCTGGTACTGCTAGTATGAATTTTAGATTTACTCCACCCTGCTTAGTCTAACAAAAGAGGAATATCTACACCCCTACTTAAGGATTAAGTATTTAGGAGGATGGCCTATGACAGACATGTGCTAGCAAATGACAAATCAGAAACAACTGACAGACCCCTGGGCTGCCCTAAGTCAAGCTTAAGCTACCATTGGTACAGGTGAGATGCAGGAAAGTGATGTAAAAACCGTCTATATAGTTCACATCACTTCTTCTCTCTGGGCTCTTTTCCCAGAGAGGTGGCTCTGGCTCTTGTGGTAGAAAGGTGACTAGTGACAGCATGCTGAGCCTCTTGGTGTGGCTGCAGCTATTGTCTGGGTTTGGCGGTGAGTGTCACAATATTGGGAGAAGTTTAGTAGCCTAGTTCAGGTGAGGCGTCTTCACTGAGCTCTCTCAGAGTTTAGACGGATACTTTTTTTTTCTCTCTTTTAGTTTTCCTAAAATCGCCATCCTCCTAGGAGGCCCCTCATCTCGGAGGAGGCCTAGTGGCTGGAAGGTCTCTGAACTCCCCTTGGCTCAGGCGAGGCCAATGAAATCCTATACCCTTTTCCCTCTCTCTTCTTCTTAATTCCTTTTCTCTATATTAATTAAACCACCATAAAATTTCCAAACTGACTTGAGTATTTTATTTGGGATTTGAATTAAATCCCTGGTGACCAATTAAATTTATATTCAGTCTCATTCCTAAATTTACCCTTACACTAGACTTCCTTCCTTTACATTTTAAAAATTAATGCCTTTGCTATTCTTGACCTTTTGTTCTTCCAAATGAATTTTATTATTTTTTCTAGATGAATAAAATAATTTAATCTTGTTTTGCCTCAGTTTCTTCTCTGTAAAACAAGGGGATTATATTAGATGGCCTCTGACGATGCTTCCAACTTTAGATCTTTGATATAAAATATAAAATATAAATAGAGGGAATCAGAAGAACTAGATATAAATTATTGCTATATAGTGCTTATCACAGTGTCTGGCAGATTTATGTTTTTGTTGCTGAGTTGTTTCAATCATGCCCAACTTTTATAATCCCATTTGGGGTTTTCTAGGCAAAGATACTGGAGTGGTTTGCTATTTCCTTCTCTGGTTCATTTTACAAATGAGGAAAATGAGGTAAACAGCATTAAATGACTTGCCAAATTTGAACTGGGGTCTTCCTGACTCTCGGCTTGGTACTCCACCGTGTCACCTAGCTGCCCATAACACATACTAGATACTTAATAATTGCTTCATTACTAATGTCATCCCTAGTCAAGTTATTTAATCCCTCTGAGCCTCAGTTTCTTCAAATGCAAAATGAAAGGTGGTATTGCAGATGATCTCAAGGGTCCCATTCATCTCAAACTCTGCTTCTTTGATTATCTATTGTAAATTAATTTTCCAATTTTAATTAAATTTATTTTATAATTTATAATTTTATAAAATTATAAATTATCCAAATTAAATTTCCAACATTTATAAATCTAAGACATTTTGAGGTTTTCACTACTTACACTGTTGTTATATATTATTATACTTATATTCTATTTCTATTTTCTACTGCGTTAGCTCATTCAAATTTTTTTCCTCCGGAGCGGTCATCTCAAAGGTTCTATGACGCAGAATAGATTTTAAAACTGTTACTAGAGATGGGAAATTCCCATAAACGAATCAGAGGCTAGCTCTCTCACCCCACAGTAGCTTGGCCTTTGTCTTTTTAGACCCCTTCTGGCAAAACAAAGCCTGGGAATTCAGTGGTTTTCCATCAACTTAAGTGCTGTCTCAATTGCCTGGAAAAGTCGCATCCCCTAAGTAAAGTAAGAATGAGTAACTGTGCACTGACTGCCCAATGATTGGGTCGCTGTCCAGATAAGCCTGCACAAAGATGCTTCGGCACGTCTCTGATTCTGGGTTCACAAACAGCCAAGTGTATTGGTTCGTTCCCAAAACGTCCCCGGGCTCTCCAAGCATCCACACCGAGCCAGGGACATCCCTTTCCAGCCCAGTCCTAGCCAGCTTTCCTAAATCCAGGTTAAAACCCGTTTGCTCCAGCAGAGCCAATGGAAGAGTTGTGACATCTCAAATCTTTCTCAAGAGGTTCCCAAGTCCTAGAACGCAGTCTTCCCCTCTCCCAGGTTCCCATGTATTCTTCCGCTCCCAACTCAAATGACGCCTCCTTCAGGAAGCCTCTCCTGACTCATCAGGTCCTGACAGGATTTTTCTGCTTCGAATGTACAGATTTTATACTTGATCTGTTCCATTTTTATTGAGTGGAAAGAGTGACCATTTGCAGGCAGACTGTTAAGTTTCCTGGAGGGTTGTTTTGGGGTTTTTTTTAACCCTGACTTTCTGTCTTAGTAATAATTCCAAGACTGAAGGGCAAGCAAGGGCTAAGCAAATGAGGTTAAGTGACTTGCTCAGGGTCAATCAGATTTGAACCCAGATCCTCCCAAATCCAGATCTGCTGCCCTATTACTGAGCCACTTAGCTACCCGGATTCAAATTTTAAATTCAGCTCTGCTAGTTGTATGTACTTATCTCTCTGGGCCTTAGATTATTCATCTATAAAATGAGGTGGTTGGATGAGATGACTTCATAGATCATTTCCATCTCTAAATCCTAAATTAAAAAAAAATCTTTACCTTCTGTCTTAGAATTGATGCTGTTTCGATTTCGAGGTAGAATGATATAATACCATCATTATTCTCCCTTGTGCTCTGCCCCGAAATCTTGTCTCTCCAATCACATAGTAAAAAAAAATTAACCCTCACCTTACCTTCTTAGAGTTAATACTGTGTACTGGTTCCAAGGCAGAAGGGTGGTAAGGGCTAGGCCATGGGGGTCAAGTGACTTGCCCAGGGTCACCCAGCTGGGAAGTGTCTGAGGCCAAATTTGAACCCAGGACCTCCTCTTTATCCACTGAGCCACCTCATTGCCCCTCAAATCCTACAGTTTTAGAGTTATTGTGTATTTATCATATTCCTTATTTGACTCATAGGTCCATAAGGATAGGAACTCTGTCTTATTTCAACTTTTTATCTTGACCAAGCTGGCACTGTCCCCTGCACACAATAAGGGCTTTAAAAATGTTTCCTGGATTAAAGAGGTGGCAGTTCTTAATAGTGAGGCTATTGATTTAAGCTCTCCAAATCAATATAGGCGTTCTTCTGAAAAATTTAATCAATGAGTATTTACTGAGGCATCACCCCATGCCCAACACCAGGGTGAAAGTGGGCTTGGAAGGAGGATGCAGTAGAGAGGCAAGACAAAGTTCCTATCTACAAGGAATTTACTATGGAAGGGGCAGCTGGGTGGCTCAGTAGATGGAGACCCAAGCCCAGAGATGGGAGGCCCTGGGTTCAAATCTAACCCTCAGACACTTCCCAGCTGTGTGACCCTGGGCGAGTCACTTGACCCCCATTGCCTAGCCCTTACCACTCTTCTGCCTTAGAAACAATACCCAGTATCAATTCTAAGAAGCGAGGTAGGGGTTAACATTTTTTACTATGTGATTGGAGAGACAAGATTTCGGGGCAGAGCACATGGTGGTATCTTATCATCCCTCGTTCAGATGTGATAATAACTCAAAGAAGGGGAAGCAGTATGGAGCAGGCCAGCTGGAGAGGACTTCATATCAAGTATACCAATCCAGGCTTTGAAGAGAGGCAGATTTTGTACTGTAGATACAAACATGAAAGGTTTCAGCCAGCTGGGCTTGTCTGGCGTCTGGCAACTCTCCCCTTCTTACAAGGGAGGCCTGAGCCGGCTGATTCAATGAGCGCTTACTGAACCCCCGATCGGTACCAGGAAGTCCTCTGAGTCTCTAAGTAGGTGATGCGATGGAAAGAGAGAGTCCTGGCCCCCGCGTTCGAAACTGGCCTCAGACACTGACTAGCCGGATGACTCTGAGGGCATTTAACCCGTTTGCTTCAGTTTCCTTATCTGCAAAATGGGGAGAATAATAGTGCCTGTCTCCCCGGTCACTGTGGAGATCAGGTGAGGTAGTCACTGTAAAATGCCTCACATAGAGCCTGGCCCATAGTGAGCTCTGTGTCAGTCTTTGCTGTTACTGTCAGTGTCATTAGAAGTTGCAGAAAAGGTATCAAATTTGAACCCAGGTCCTCCCAAATCCACACCTGCTGTCCTATCACTGAGCATTGGCCGAAGAAGTTCTTCACCAGGGGCTCCATACATGGATGAAATCCCAAGACCAGCAAATAAATAATAAACAGATTGATAGGCAGATAAATAGAGATCAACAGGCAGAGAGACAGGTAGAAAGAAAGACAGATAGATAGACAGACAGATGGATGAATAGATAGACAGACAGACAGATAGCTAGCTAGCTAGATAGATAGAAAGATGATAGATGGATGGATAGATAGATAGATAGATAGATGTATGGATGGATGGATGGATGGATGGACGAACAGACAGACAGACAGACAGACAGATAGATAGATAGATAGATAGATAGATAGATAGATAGATAGATAGATAGATAGATAGATAGATGGATGGATGGATGGATGGATGGACGAACAGACAGACAGATAGATAGATAGATAGATAGACCAACAGATAGATAGATAGATAGATAGATAGATAGATAGATAGATAGATAGATAGATGGATGGACGAACAGACAGACAGATAGATAGATAGATAGATAGATAGATAGATAGATGGACAGACAGACAGACAGACAGACAGACAGATAGATAGATAGATAGATAGATAGATAGATAGATAGATAGATAGATAGATGGACAAACAGACAGATAGACAGACAGACAGATAGATAGATAGATAGATAGATAGATAGATAGATAGATAGATAGATAGATGGACAAACAGACAGATAGACAGACAGATAGATAGATAGATAGATAGATAGATAGATAGATAGATAGATAGACAGATAGATAGATAGATAGATAGACAGACAGACAGATATATAGACAGATAGACAGGCAGAAGATAGATAGATAGATAAAGTTAGGGGAAAAAATAGATTAGGTGCTGATAATAGAGATAAATGTGGAATAGGCCCTATCCTCAAGGAACTTACATGGTTTCAAGGGAGGAAATTTTTCATTCATTAAACCTACAAAAATAAATGTAAGAATCTCATTTCGTGAGAGGCACTATTAGCGGGATCAGAAAAGACTTGATGTAGAAGACAACAATGCGGGTTTGAAGGAAGCTAGAGATTTCTGGGGAATAATGCAAAGGAGTGTCATACTTTTAATACTGGAATAGCTCTTTTGTTCTTATTTTTTCCCTCATAAGGTCAGAGATCTAGAGTTGGAAGGAACATTGGAGACCATTTACTTCAGCATAATTTTACCAAAGTAAACTTCAGAGGAACTTCCTTATTTGCATAAAGCATGCAAATAAGCCACAGACTCAAATCTCAAGAAGTAATGGGAGACGGTAGGAGTTTTTTTAAATTATTATTTAATCCATATCTTCTGTCTTAGAATCCATAACAAATTATTAGTTCCAAGACAGAAAAGTGTCAAGGATTAGGCAATGGAAGTTAAGTGACTTGGCTAGGGTCACACAGCTAAAAAAAGTATCTGAGGCCAAATTTGAATCCAGGACTTCTGATCTCTAGATCTGGTTCTCTATCCACTGGGCCACCTAGCTGCCCCCAATAATAATTATTGTTAAGCCCCAAGAATAACAGAAGACTTCTTGTCTCCAGGCCTGGTTATCTACTGAACCACCTACCTACCCTCAAAAATCAGTTTTTTTTTCTTTTTAAGGGAAGCCTTTTGTTTTTAAAAAATTCATTTAACCAATATATGCTATTCATTCCCTTATCCCCATCCCCCAAGTCCAATTGAACCTCATCTTTTAACAAAGAAAAATTATTCAGCAAAAGCAAGGAACAGGATGTTCATATCTGGCAACATATGTAACAGTTGCAATTCATAGGAATCCCCTCCATCCTTGGGCCTCCTTCCCCTATTTGTTCTGACTGAGAAGACGTAGACACGCTGGCTTTGGGGGCTCCAGGAAAACAAGACAGAGTCCTTGCATTTTATCTGAGTTGAGTTCTTTTAGTGTAGTTCTAGTTTGGATTATTGTAGTCATTGTGAGGGCTGTTTTTGACCTTGCAACAAAGATCTCCAAAGCAGAGTCCTTGGACTGACCCCAAGAAGATTAGGGCTTGACCAACAAGTCTTGTGTGCTCCACAAATAAGAGAGTGGGAAGATGAACCAATCAGAGACGTCAACCCTCCCTTCTAGAGTCTGTTGTGGGACTTTTCTCCAACACATCCTACCCTCTGAGCAGAGGGCAGACCTCCTGGGTCACTCTTGGAGACCTGGCATGGGACCTTCAGAGCACTTATAACCTACCCCCTACCTGGCACCCAGGGCAGCAGCTGTGTCGGCACCACTGGCAAACTTGACCAGTCTCCCAGCAAGCCTTCCTCCCTGCGTCAGTGGCTGTCCAGGGTAGTTGTCCCTCCAAAGGCGAGCTCTGAGCCGAGGGCAATGACTGGTGAGTAAGATCTCCCTCTCCCACACCTCTCCCATCTCTTGGTTTGTTTCTTGGAGAGTTATGGGGATGAGGACGCTTATGTAGGTTGGGATCCTCCAAACGAACTCTTGCTGCGTTGTCTTTTCTCCAAAGCGTCCCTCTTCCTCCTCTCTGCTGTTGTTGTGGTGGTGATGAACTCTTTTCTCTTCATGTTTTCCAAGAATAGTTCTTTGGGGCTTGGTTTGGTTTTTGCAAAGTCCTGGAGGGGTCTGCTCTTTGCTTCTCCAGGTCCTTTGACAAATGCGCAACCGAGGCAAACGAGCTAAGAGGTTTGCCCAGGATTCCGTAGCAGGTAATGACTGAGCCCCTATTTGACTCGAGAAGATGAATCCTCCTGACTTCAGGCTCCGCAGTCTATCTACCGCGCCATTGGCTGTCCGTAAAGCCTCTTTTTAAACCATTGTTGTGGTCGTTGTGCTGTTTCAGTTGAGTCCTAGTCTTGGTGACGCCCCTTTGGGTTTTCTTGGCAAAGACACTGGAGTAGTTGACCGTTTCCCTCTCCAGCTTGTTTGACAAATGAGAAACTGAGGCAAACCAGGTCAAGTGACGTACTCCGGGTTCCATAGGAAGAATTGAGGCTGGGTTTGAGCTCCCCCAAATGAGTCTATCTGACGCGAGGACCAGCGCTGTCTACTTCCTCACCGAATGGCTGCTATCTTTCCACTCACTTGAGTTGTCTTCTTTAACCTCTCACTCACTCAAAGTCCACTTATCCCATCAATGGCCATATTTGTCCAGTTCTTACTCCTTTCTAGCATCTCTCCCTCCTCTCCACGCACACGGCCACCGCCACCTCCTTGGTCCAGGCTTTCATCACGTCTTGCTTCCCACTGGTCTTCTTGTCCTCAGGCTTTCCTCCTCCGCTCTCCTCTGCTAGCTGTCAAAGAGGGGCTCTTAAAAGCACAAGTCTGACCAGCCAGGGAGTTCCAGAGGCTCCCTATTCACTCCATATTTCATCTTTATTTGAATCTCTAAAAAATTCCAATTAATGTGTTTTATAAGTATAGAATTATCCGTATTATAGAATAGGAATATAATCCATAAATAAGAAAATATATGCATAATGGGGTTACATGCTCAGAGTTGGGGCACACAGAGACTACTCACTTATGGTGTTTAAAAACTCATCAAAGGTCCTAGGTGTGTGACCCTGGGCAAGTCACTTAACCCCTATTGCCTAGCGCTTATCACTCTTCTGTCTTGGAGCCAATACACGGTATTGATTTTAATAAGTGTTAAAAAATCAGAGAGTGAGGCACCTGGGTGGCTCAGTGATTGGAGAGTCAGATCTAGAGATGAGAGATCCTAGGTTCAAATCTGGCCTCAGACACTTCCCAGCTGGGTGACCCTGGGTAAGTCACTTGACCCCCATTGCCTAGCTCTTACCACTCTTCTGCCTTGGAGCCAATACACTAAGATAGAAGGTGAGGGTTTAAAAAAATCAGAGAGGTAGCTAGGTAGCCCAGGGGATAGAGAGCCAGGCCTGGAAATAGGAGTTCCAGACTTTAAATATGGCCTTAGACACTTTCTAGCTGTATGACCCTGGGCAAGTCTCTTAATTTCAATTGCCTAGAGCTTTCTGCTCTTCTGTTTTGGAACCAATACTTAGTATAGATTTTAAGACAGAAGGTGGGGGCTTAAAAAAAAAAAAAACCCAGACACCCAGAGAGAGAGAATAAAGGGCCCTTTATCTGTATTTCAAGGTCAAGGTGAAGAATGACCTAGAACTGGAAGATTAAAAATTATTTCAACAATGGGATAAAAGGATTTAAATGTGCTCGTTCTGCTTACTGTAAATTATGATGTGATAAAAATAGAGATTTCCCCTTTAAAATGAAGATATCTGTGCGGAAAAGACTAGAAATGTGCATGTTAAATATGAAAGTGTTTGAATCGTGCCTCCTCCTATTTTGGTGCTCCTTTCCCTCTTGTGGTTTTGCGTCTTTTAAAATAAATTTTTATTGCTATCTTTTGGTCTTTTACATCATTCAAATTTCTGCTGGTCTTCCTCTTCCTCCTACTTCCCAGAGAACCATCCCACACAACAAGGGATGGAAAATGTGGACTGTGTAAACATAGCCCATATATAAGGTCCAACATATAAAAGAGCAAAAATCAGCAAAAGTTAATACATAAAAAAATTCTAAAAATTTGCAATGTACAAAACCCTTGCAAAGAAGTGAAACGTTGGAGCATCTTCTCATATTTCTCCGTGGTTTCACATCATTATTATTACTATGATGAGTGGCAGTAATAGTAGCCTGCCAGGCTGGAAGTAATCCATCTGCATCCCAAGCCTGAGAGCTCCTGATACTTTATATATGGGCAGCCAAGTGGCACAGTATAAAGTTTGCCTCATGCCAAGAAAACTCATATTTCTGAGTTCAAATGTGGCCTCCGACACTTACTAGCTGTGTGACTCTGGACAAGTCACCTAACCCTGTTGGCCTCAGTTTCCTCATCTGTAATATGAGCTGGAGAAGGAAATAGCAAACCACTCCAGGATCTTTGCCAAGAAAACCCCAAATGGGGTCATGAAGAGTCAGGCACTACTGAAAAATGACCGAGTAACAACAATAAATACTTTATATTCATCCCTTTCATGGTTCATGCTGGTGTTGAAAAAATCCCCCATCCATGAAACTGGTGTGAGTTCCAGAGTCCACTAGAGTCTGTACTATGACCACGTGCGCCAGATTCACCTGGAAAAGAGCTTTAGGAAGATTAGCATTGCGGTCCTGGTCCTGCGGTCCTGAAGCAGGCACAGCCGAGTGTGGTCAGTCACTATGAGGATGGCCTCTGAGGGGGCAGCTCCAGGGCCTTCTGAAGGTTTCCTTTCCACACTGCCATCTCTCAGCTGATTTGGTACATTTTTGGCTGTCTGGAAGGAAGGACTCAGACCGGCCATCTAAGCAGCTTTTTATCGGGAAGGAAACTGAGGCCAGAAGAAATGAAACCATTTCCCTGCGGTCCTAGTAGAGACAGTAAAGGATGGAGCCAGTTCTTAAGCCCAGACTTCTTTTCCATTTCTCCTTACATCCCCCTCCTCAGAGGGACAACAGGCTACCTCTGGTGGCTTTCCCTTCACTGGAGGCTTTCAGTAAAGTCCAGATAAACCCTCCTTGGGGAAGTCGTGGCAGGGATTCTTCATCAGATATAAATTGGATAGGATGGCCTCTAAAGTCTCTTCTGACTCCCACGATTCACCAGGTCTCAGGTCATTCTAGATTAGTCATTTCTTATAGATGATTCCTATTTTCTGTAGTATTTGGGGGTACATTGGAGTATTTTAGATGCTACGAATGAGCCCCAGCTTCTTTTTAAGTTCTGTGGTACTCCTTTCAGTCATGATGCACAGGCATGACCTTAGGAGTAATGGTGAAAATAAGAATGACAAGCATCCCTAGCTTGTATATGCTAGAGTGGGGCAGCGAGGGGACCAGTGCACGGAGTCTGCAGGGACGATGAGTGCTTGTGATGTGAGGGCTTTCTGAGCTCTTTTCAGGGCCAGTTTCCTCCTTTGGTATCTACGTGGCTCTAAGAAGCTGTGGTATGAGCAGCAGTTGCACCCTGGGAAAAGCATCTCCGCACACGAGCTAAACCAGGCTTCACACCCATTGGTGAGTTAGGTGGGCAACTGCCCCAGACAGGTGAATGGGTGGAAGAGATCAAGTTGTTCCAATGACCGGGACAATGATGGGAGTGGGTGCTGTGTGGCACTTGGAGCTTGACTAGAACCTGAAGATGCCAAGGCCATCCTCTTCATCCCAGACCACCACCAGGCATCTTGATTTTTGCCTTGCCTGGTACCAGATCTCAATGACTCTGGGAGAGAAAGTGAAGTCATGACCATGTGAAACGGCCATTTAAATCTACTTTATGTATGAGTCGAAGGACCGCATCCAGGGATGCCATTTTGGCACTCTTTGAATACCGAGGACAACAACCAGATGGCCCAGTCCACCTGAAATCAGGAAAATCTGAGCTCAAATCCTGTCTCACTTACTAGCTGTGTGACCCTAGGCAAGTCATCTTGACTCTGCCTCGGTTTCCTCATTTATAAAATGATACAAAGAAGGAAATGGCAAACTACTCCAATATGTTTACCAAGGAAACCTCAAATGGTGTTACAGAGTCAGACAAAACTGAAACAAATGAACAACAAAAAACATTTATCTAGCATTTTAAAGTTTGCAAAGCACTTTTCACACATCCATTTGATTCCTACAACAACCCTGGGAGATAAGGTCCATTACCACTTCCATTTTATAGAAGAGGATACTGAGACTGAGACAGGTTAAATTATTTGCTGAACTCACACAAGTAGCATTTTTCCAAGGCAGCATTTGAACCCAGGTCCCCTGGACTCCCAAGCTGTTTGTGAATGAGTTGTGCCTATTTGTAAATTATTTATTTCGAACTTGGAAAGCATTTTTTTCAGAAGGACAATGTATGTGCCTGTATAGTACCATTTATGAGAGCAACTGGCCTTAGAGGAGTCTCATATCCTTTGGAAAAAGCCCAGGAATCGTCGGAGGCATTTTTCCTATTCTTGGCTCCAAGAGGGACAACCAAACCTCTCCCCCTACATGGAACCCGACTCCAACTCTGTAGACCCTGACTCTTTGAGAACCTATGCTTCCATGCCTTGTATATGCTGATTTATTTCTCAGCACAAACATTCTTGAGAGACTAAGGAAGGGCTCAGAAGATGTCAAATACACAGCTATTTCTCATCTTTTTCTTTTAAACCCTTACCGTCCATATTAGAATCAAAACTGAGTACTGGTTCCAAACAGAAGAGTGGTAAGGGCCAGGCAATGGGGGATAAGTGACTTGTTCAGGGTCACACAGCTAGGAAGTGTCTGAGGCCAGATTTGAACCTAGGACCCCCTGTCTCTAGACCTGGCTCTCAATCCACTTATCTACCTAGATGCCCCCTCCGTCCTTGTTGCTAAATTTGAAACAGAGACATCACTGACCACTCCTTAGTGTACTCTGCCCAAGATGTTCATTTATAGGTCAACTTATATCCATGACTTCTTTGCGAAGGACTAACACAGAGCAAAACCAGACACACAGGGAAATTCATCCAAATAGCTAGACTTACTAATACTAAATTGCTCTGCCTTAATGAAATCTCATTTGGTTTTCCTACTCTCATTTCTTCTTCTTCTTGTTCTTCTTCTTCCACCTCTTCCTCCTCCTCCTCTTCCTCTTCCTCATCTTGTTCTTGTTCTTCTCCTTCTCCTCCTCCTCCTCCTCCTCCTCCTCCTCCTCCTCCTCCTTCTTCTCCATCATCACCATCACTATCATCATCACCATCACCATCACTATTACCATCACCACCACCACCACCATCATTATAATCATTATCACCATAGCACTATGTGCCAGGCGCTGTGCTAAGAGCTTTACAAATATTACCTAATTTGATTCCTCGGATAATCCTGGGAGGTCGGTATTATTATTAACTCCATTTTTATAGATGAGGAAACTGAGATAGGCAGATGGTAAGTGACTTGCCCAGACGTACACAGCTAGGTCTTCCTGCCTCTAGGCCCAGTTTTCTGTCCACTGAACCACCTAACTGCTTCTACAACAGTCTTCCAAAATGTTTGATAACAGTCCCAAAATATGAGCCCATTTAGCCGCAGCCCAGAAGCTTGGATCATCTTTGCTTTTATTATTGGCTCGTAGGCAGCTTCCAAGGGGAAAGAGAAGCTGTGGATCTCATTAGAGGCTGCCTTCCTGTCCTCCAGAACAATTGCCCTTTCTTCCTGGTTGTAGTAACCTCCTCACTGACCTATACAATGGGGGAAACCAATCTTTGTGAAACAGATGGCTGGGTGACAAGGCTCCAGTTTGAGTCTGTACTTTTCTGTTAAGGGTCAGGTATAAACTTACCTGGAATACTTGATTGGGTGAGCTGAGGTTTGGTGCCAGATGCTAAAATTAAAAAATAAAATAAAATAAAACTTTGATTCTGTTGGACAAGTATTTATTTTCTCTTTCTTCTTCTAGGGTTTGAAACTTGGCTGTGCACTATGGGTGAGGGCTGAGACCTGACCTGATTCATTGCTATAGGGATCTCTTTTCCACCCCACAGCAGATTCAGGTAATAAAATTGGCCACCAGTCTGACCTAGAATACGAGAAATAATTCTTTAAAGAAGGAGTTGGTGCGAATGCAGTATCACTATTTCAAGGACCGTCCTCTAAGAGAGTGGGCTGCTCTAGACTATGGAAACTGTCCTTTGGAGGCTTGATTTAGAAGACTGGCTTGAAGAGGACTGCAAGTTCTGATGCCAGGGAAATGTAGTCCATAGGTGAGGGCTCCATAGTGTTCAAGAGGTAGTCTGAAAGAGGAAAAGGCTCTGATTTTCTAATTAAAGAATTAGGATGGAGTTCAGTTGAGTGAGAGTTCAGGGTCAGAGATGGCAAATGAAATAATCAAGCAAGGGGAAGGTAACCTGTGGCCCAGAATCTGAGGCTTTAGCCTCATCTAGATTGGGTTCAATCTTGAAGGCTTCTCAAGAATAACTCTATGTCTTCTGCTCTCTATCTTAAGTTGAGTCTCCCCAGATGGGGTCTTTCTGGGGAACCATTAAAATGATCCATACTTCTGCACCTTCCGTAGAATCTCCATCGTGGGCAAAGAAATTCAGAGTCAATGAAGAATGCAGCAAAATCTTTGTCTCTCCGCGTCCTGTGTGGTGGATGTGTGTGTCTGTGCATGCATATATAGACATATATTTGTATATGCATATATAGGAGTGTATATGTAGGCAAATGCATTTATTGTGTATTTATATGTTATTTATTGGTTTTTCATTCATTTTGTGGTTCCAGTCAAGTCTGATTCTTCATGATCTGTGGTCCATATTGCCGGTGGCATTTTCTTGGCAAAGATCTGAAGTAGCTTGCCATTTCCTTCTCCAGTGGATTAAGGCAGAGATTAAATGATTTGTGCAGGGTCACAGAGCTAGGAAGTGTCTGAGGGCAGGTTTGAACTCAGATCTTCCTGACTCTAGCCCATGCTCTCTCCATTGAGCCACTTGTCTGACACACACACATACACATCCATAAATATATTACACACACTCAGAGAGACATGAAGTCCTCTCATTTCCATGTGGGAAAGATTTTAGGAATGTGAGGAAATTCAGGAACCCTCCCTTCATTTCTTTTTCATCCCTTGCCTACAAAGTTACAAAGAAATATATTTCTCTTTGCTGTCAGGAGGAACTTCTTAGAAATCAGAATTATTCAAAAGTCAAACAGGCTGCCTCAAGGAAGCCGTGGGTATCTTCCTCATGGGAGGTCTTTAAGCAAAGGCTGGATGATAAGCAAAGCAAAGAAAAGCACCCTTTTATGAATGGGGAGGAGGATTAGATGATCTCTGAAGGGACAGACATTTATACAGGACCTACTCTGCGCCACTTTCCAAGCATGATCTCCTTAGATCCCACCAATAACCCTATGAGATGGGTTTTGCTTTTATTCCCATTTTACAGTTTAGGGAACCAAAGCAGCCAGAGGTCAAGGGACTTACACAGGTCACAGAGTTAGTAAGTGTCTACAGCCAGATTCTACCTTAGATCTTCCTGACTCTAGGGCTAGATCTCTATCAATATACTACATTTCAAGAATGGAGGACAGCCTTTCGCAAGGCATAAAAATGGGAGATGGAGTATCATGAGTGAGGAACAGCAAGGTCAAATATTTGTTGAATTGAATTAAGAGCACAACACTTAGGAAGGAGTCAGAAAGTCCTAATTTCAAATCTGACTTCAGATATTAGCTGTATGACCCTGGTCAAGTCCCTTAACCTTATTTGCCTCAGTTTCCTCATCTGTAAAATGAGCTGGAGAAAGGCATGTCCAACCACTCCGTATCTTTGCCAAGCAAACCTCAAATGAAGTCATGAAGAGCCTGACAAGACTGAAATGATTAACCACAAAGCTTGGGATATAGAAAGGAATTCTTTATTTGCTAAATGTCTGATACCTACTTCGGGCCCATTAGGAAATAAGCTCATCCATCTGCTGTGTTCAGTCCTTCCAGATGAGAATGATTGGAAAGATGCAATTTATACCCATGCTGAGAAATGAGGTGATTCCACCACACATGCCAAAACTCATTAGGAAATATCATTTCATTATCTTGGGGAGGAATTTTGTAGGGATTCCTGCTACCTGCCTGTAATCTGTGACTTATTAGATTGTTGTGTGGTAGAAGAAGAACAGGTTCTGTAATCAGAACCAGGTTCAAATTCCACCTCTAACATTTATTACCGGAATGACTGGGCAGCTCAATCAACTTCCCTAGACCTCATTTTCCTTATTTGTAAAATAAAAGGATTCCACCAGAATTGAGAGTCCTTAACCTGAGGCCAATGAACTTAAAAAAAATAACTTGGAGAATTTTATTTCAATAGAATAGATTTCCTTTGTAAAATTCTACGTATTTTATTTTACATATTTTAAAAACATATTATCTACCAGCTTGACAAAAGAGTCCACAACACACATAAAAATTAAGACCCTCTTTACTAGATGGTCCCTAAAGTTCCTCCAGTTCATATTTCTGACTCTAGGCAAGTTCTAGGAAGTTTCCTAAAACACATAAAGGTTAAGGGATTTGCCCAGGATCATGTGGCTAATAAGTGTCAGAGATGATATTTGAACTCTGGTCTTTTGCCTTTAAAGCGAGTGCTTTGGCCACTATAAATACCTTTGCCTATATTACCCATAATAAATGCTAAATAAATTTTTGTTGGATTGAATGTTTGACCAACCACTCCATATGTTGCATTCAAATAAATGGGTCTATTCTGCTGTTTTTGTTTTTGCTTTTCTTGTTTAAAATCAAGCTGATTGGTTCTCACTTCATTCATCATTAGCTCCTTTAAACCTGTGGATCGGAGCCCCATGGTGAAGACCCACTAATTCTAAGGGTTCTTAAAGCTTTGTACACCAAGGATTAAGGTTAGTCATTCGGGGCCCTGGGGTGAGTCACATTTCCTACTTTCTTCATTCCTTTGCTATTCATTAAAGCAGGGCCTCCAAGGTCCCTGGGAGGGTCCCCTATGGAGTTAGGAGGACCTCTTTGCCGGTGAGTAATCTGGAAGGGTGGAGTAAGCTTTAAGGTGCAGAGAAGACTAGCCTCCTTCTAGGACAGCACCAGGTGAGCCCCAGAGGCAGGAGAAGAGTCGCAGAGGAACTCTTTTGCAGTTCCAAATACTGACCGATCCGTGTTTCCCATGATTATAGACCCACGAGAGCTCCTGAAGGACGTGTCCCTTCAATCTGTCTAAGAACTGTTGCTTCCAAATCATCTGCCCCTCTAGAGAAAGGGTTAGAAAAAAAGACTATCGAGGTTCCTTTTTGTTTTGTTTGGATTGTGGGAAACATGGAGAGGCATTCCTTCCAGGCAATTTTTGGGGGGGTCAGTGAGGTGGCTCAATGGATTTGGCATGGGGCATTGTACCCCAAAATTATAGAAGTGTTTCAGGCTAAACAGTGGGCAGGAAAATTCCTTTGCTCCCTTCCATCCTCCAGACTATCTGATAATGACCGTCCTTGGATTGTCCTTTACATTTGAGATGGACAGAGATACGCTTCCAAGCTAAGACATCTATCTGTCCCCTAAACAAGAGGGGAATCCCCTCTGTCTTCAGGCAAACCTTCCCCTGCCACGTGCCTCAGTGCATACCATGTTGGAAAGAGTATAAAGATGCCAGAAGGAGCATCTTTTCAGTTAGGCTGTCCTGGCTGGATTCCACAATACCTTCTAAATGAATAAATTTCTTTTTTTATTTTTAAGTTTTGGAGTCTTACATTCTTACAAAGGTGCCCTTACCAAACCCAGGGGGTTCACCTCAAGTGCCCCCCCACAACAGATTGAGTCAGGCTTAGAGATGGGAGGTCCTGGCTTCAAATCTGTCCACAGCCACTTCCTAGCTGTGTGACCCTGGGCAAGTCACTTAACCCTCCCTCCCCCCCCTTGCCTAGCCCTGCTAGCTCTTCTGCCTCAGAACAGATACACAGTATTGATTCTAAGACAGAAGGTAAGGAATTAAAAACAATGGCTTGAAACAAATTGAAGCTATGGATTAAGTAAAATGATATTTGCCCAAATCAGACAGGAATCCTTTGGAGCAATATGGCAGTAGTATTGGGCAATTTCCTCTTTTTAATATACTTGCACAACGATTTGCAGTTCTCTTATATGTTAGAGAACAATTTTTGTTTGTTTGTTATTTTGTAACAAATATCTGCATGTGTCCAATGCTTACTATGTGCCTGGCACCATGCTAAGTGATTCACAATTATTATCTCATTTGATCCTCACAACGATTCTGGGAGGTGGTGTATTATTTTCCTTATTTTACAGATGAAGAAACTGAGGCAAACAGAAGTTAAGAGACTTACCCCAGGTTACACAATTAGTGTCTGAAGTCAAATTTGAATTCAGGTCTCCCTGATTTCTGGGCTGGCATTCTCTCCCTTGTGCCACCTGCTTATATACACTCTACATGTACATAACCGTTGTATGTACATTATATACATACACCCACAGAGTCTTTGAATTGGACACTCTCCTGCTACAAAGGACTGGCTGGCTCTGGAAGTTTTCTTACTTCTCTTGACTCATAGCTCCCATTCAGGAAAGCTGGGAAATTCTCTTCATTGTACCCTTGCAATATATTGAGATATAAACTCCACCAGCCAGAACAAAGCTTATAATTTTATTGCCAAGAGGAGACAAAAGAGAAACGTTAGAATCAGTGACTGTTAGCCCCAACGATCTGTCTCAGACACATGTATAACAAGTAGGAGAGTTCTTTTACCCCCAATCTGTTCCAGGTTCTGTCTTTGCTCTCTGCTGGTTGCAGGAGAGACAAGGGATGCTGGGTTCTGTGTGGAGGGAATTCCAGCCCTCCCCCTCCTGGATTGCTGACTCGGTTCATCCCATTTTTTACATACCAGCACTTCATCCCTGAACGTAAATAAAAGGGTGGGGGTGGACTCGCCTGTCTCTACTTCCCCGAGCAGACAGGTGAGGCAGACGGAGAATCTTGCAAGGTGAGCTACACGGGGTCAGACTTAGAGTAGGGAAAAGAGACTTTAAATCTATGCTTATCTACCTTTTTCTAGTTCAAGTGATTATTAATAAACTTTATAGAAACTGAGAATTTAGAGATATTAATTTTAATCTAACAGTTCTTTCTTTGGGGATTAGCATTTTGTCATTATTCTCCCCAGAGAGTGGAGGAGAGGGATAACTATTAATTAGGGGAGAGAAGGAAAATGAACAAAAATAAATTCTGGAAGGAAATAAAATTCTTATACATAAATACATATATAATATGACAATATAATATGAATATATAAATACACATGCAGATGTGTATATATATATATACATATATATACACAAGTGTATAAAGTTTCAAGACTATTTGAGGGATAATTCAACCATCTTTCCCTACTTTGACAATATTCTCCTTTTCCCCCCAGGCATTGTTTACATTTATCATGCCATTTAACTCATTCTTAAGGGAAATTCCATGAGGTAGACAAGGCAGGTATTAGGATTCCCAGCTTACAGATGATGGAACTGATCCTCGGGGGGCCTAGATAACTTTGTTAAAGTCATCTAATAGTTAAAGGATTCTTTATCATTTATTTTGGTGTGGACAATGGTTCCCCATCTTCAAAACTCTTTTGTCTGGGCCCTCATTCTATTAGGAATTTGCTTGGCTACGTAACTATCTTCATTCTGATCATTTAATTTTTGTTATTCATTTGATTTTTTTCATGTTCTGATTATTTTGTCTTACAGACAAATGTGGCTACAATGAACCTTAAGAAATGATCGTAGCCACAATCCCTTTTAGGATGAGTACAACAACAGCTTCTACTCTCATTACCAACACCAGCTCCCCATTCTAGAGCCCTTTAAGATTTACAAAGCACTTTCCTCAGCACAAACCTGTTGGGTAAACATCATGAATATGATTACCATTTTACATGGAGAGACAAAGGTAGAACAGCTAAGAAGCACAGTGAATAGAGTGCCAGGTCTGAAATTGGGAGGAACTGGGTTCAAATCTGACTTCAGACATTTCCTAGCTGTGTGACCCTGGGTAGGCTAGTCCATGTCACTCTTCTGTCTTAGAACTGACACTAAGACAGAAGTGAAGGGTTTAAAAAAGAAAAGAAAAGGAAGGAAAGCTCAGAGAGGTCAACTAATTTGCTTAAGGTCATACAGCTCATAAAAGCCATGAAACTTTTTTTAGTTAAAAAAACAAGGAAAGTTTCCTGAGTCAACCTATTTCCATGTTTACAACCTGGGATGTTGAGAAACTTCTTGATAATTACAGGATTTCGTAAAAGCCCAAGTTATTAAAGTTTAAAAAGTTACCAAGACTGAGGTACTAAGACTTTGGGGATATCCTGATAGTCATAAACCACCAAGCTTTGGTTTAAACTCAAATTATCTATTTATTTATTTATAATTATATAGATATTTTATATATCTATTATACTTTATATATTATATATAGCTAATATATATAATTACATATATAATTACACATATAATTATAATAATTATCTAATTATTTAGAAATGGAGACTCTTTGGACACCAACTTGTAGTTAATAATGGCTCCACATTCCAAAAGAAATGGGTCATAATGGATAGATTTGACTTCAGACACTTCCTAGCTAGGTGACCCTGGGCAAGTCACTTAATCTCAATTGCCTGACCCTTAACTCTTCTCTTGTCTTGGAACCAATACTTAGTACTGATTCCAAGAAGGTAGGTAAGGATTATTAAAATAATAATAATAAAAGGGTCTTCTAGGGCTTGATAGCTTACAAAGGGCTCTTCTTAAAACTATCTTATTTATGAAGAAAACTAGAAGAGGTATTTTTTTTTCCTACTTAACCACTGAGGAGAGAGCCTCAAAGAAGTTAAATTTCTTGCCTAACACAATTGGGAAGTGGCAGAACTTAAACTCAGACCCCAGGTACCAAGTCCAGAGATCATTCCCTGTCTCCAGAAAATTGGCTCAGATGACAACGTGAGGATTAGCCTAGTGGATGAAAAGATAAAGAAATGGAGGGACTTTGAGATGGGCAGGACACCAGCCTCGGATTACTTTCTTCTCCGCTAGGAATTAGCCCTTGTTTTTGCACCTGGATTGAGGGTATGTGAGCGGGGGCAGGCTGGGGAGGAGGTCTTCCAGGCTATGGTCTTAGGGTAGGAAAGCCTAGAGTGTCCCAGCCTTTTTTCTGTGCTCGGTTGTCTCCATGCAAGTTCAGGCAGGGTCCAATGTGTGTGTGTGAGTGTGGTCACCAGACAGTCAGGAAGCTGGTCACCTGCTAGGCATAAGGAGGCGGGTTTAAATGTCTAAAAGTAAAGAACAAAAGTTTCGCAATAGGCTTTGTGGGTTCAGATAATGGAGAAGTATTGCATCACTGATGTGAAGGGTCCTATGGAAATGCCTGAAGCTCTGGGAGCTCAGGAGGAACATTCCCCTCCTTATCTATAGATATTAATGCGCCGCCCCACAGCTGTGGGCAGCTGGTTGATTCATTCGGGGTCTTGAACCCTGTCGCTCCGACCGGAGCAGTGAACTCGGTGGTCTCGAATTACTGAACTGGACGGAAGAGGCTGACCCTTCCCTCTGGCCCTCTTCCTCCGTGATATAAAGCCAGGGCACGCTCTTTCACGTCACGTAAACGCCTAGCAAAGACAAGAGCCGGGGAGGCGCATGATTTTTGGGGGAGAAGTCCGCGGGTTTCAGGGGGTACCCATTTCCTTGGAGGTGGCTGGTCTAAAAAAAGCAAAGCCCAGGGAGAATGATGGTCTGCATTCTTGGCCTGCTGATCCCCGACCTTCAGCCCTTGAAATTCGTTTACTTCTACACAGAGACATGTGTGGATATATTGTATATTTATATACAAACATATCCATAACTAGGCTTTTGCTCATTGCTACCCATTCCATCTGGCATCTGGACGTCCTGGCAAGATCCTCAATATTGCCTTTTATAAGTAAGCCTCCTAAGCAGTCTTTAGCCCCTTCCTCTTGGGGGGAATCTCGTTTTCAGCATTGTTTTTGCTCATTGTTTTGCTTCCACCCCTGGGCCTTTACCTCGTTTTCTCTCTTCCGGCACCCTTGGGGTCCCTTGAAGAAGGAAAGTCTTCCTGCCCGAGTTCCAAGCCCAGCCCCCTTTGGCTTCCCGTCAAAAATGTTTCTCTGGGACGTTACCAGGACCCTCAACCCAGGCAGTGTCCCACAGCACACTCATTCTTCTTGCCAGAAATTTCCGACTAACCTTTCTCCCGGTTACAGACACTCACTCAGCCCCTTTGGCTGAGCAGAGCAGCACCGAGGAGAGCTGAGGCGAGCTGCTCCTCACCTCCGGGGGCAATCCATCAACCGCAACAGGTGGATGGAGCTCGAGCCAGGTTTGGGGTTAAGTCCCGGGGATGTACATTTAAACTGAAACTATCTGCCTTCAGGGAGCTTCTGTTCTAATGGGTGAGGCGACATACCGCTCTGTGAGTACATATACCCTATATAGACCATGAATGCAAGGCCCTGTGGGGAGAAAGTCAATCAGCATCCGGGATGGGGGTGGAGGCGGAGGTGGAGGTGCCAGTGCTTGGGAGGTGAGGCGGCTCGGAAAAGAAGAAAGCCCTGGAGTAGAGTTTGAAAGAAATCCGGGATGCTAAGACCGAGGTGAGGAGACACCGCATTTGCCACGGAGAACAGCCAAGGCAGAAGTCTAGAGAGGAGAGTGTCGTCTGTGGAGCGGCAGCTGGGCTGCTCTACGCGGATATTCAGGGTCATGGAGGGGAGAGATGTGTGAGAAGGAGCCAAGACGGGAAGAAATAGGAATGCCGAGCCATTGTTGGGTAGGGAAGTAACCCAGTTAGACGAGGAGCCCTTTAGGAGGATCAGATCACTTTGACTTCCCAGTAGAGCATGGATAGTCGTGGGGAGAATTTTGAGCTAGGAAACCCCAAAAGGAAGCTGGGGGGGATTGTTGGGAAGAGGGGTTGAATTCCTTAACTAGGGAAGTGGCCACGTGAGTAATGAGGAACAGAAGTCTGCAAGACGTGTTGTTGGGATAGGAACAAGATGCAGCCATCGGATCTGTGGAATGAGAGAGAGTGAGGAATTGAAGGTGACTGAGAGGTACAAAATAGAAAAACTGAAAGGATGGGGAAAACCTTGAAAGTAATAGAGAAGGGAGCAGTTGAGTGGCTCAGGGGATAGAGAGTCAGGCCTAAAGATGGGATGTTCTGGGTTCAAATCTAGATTTAGCTACTTCCTAAGCTGTGTGACCCTGTACAAGTCCCTTAACCTCCATTGCTTAGCCCTTACTGCCTTTGAACCAATGCATAGTATTGATTATAAGACAGAAGTTAGGTTTTGGTTTTTTAAAAGAAAGATTATTTGAACATGTTGAGTCCCCAGGCCCTGTAATAAATTTTGTAAAGATGTTAATATTCTTGCAATATATTTAATGAGCTTATATGGATGGTATGGTCCTCTATAGGATCCATTTTTAAAATTTAAATCTTTTGTCTTGGTATCAATTCTAAAACTGAGGGACAGCAAGAGTTAGAAAATTGGGGTTAAATGGATTCTGGAGGGTCATATAGCTAGGAGTGTCTAAGGCCAGATTTGAACCCAGGACATTCTATCTCCAGACTTGGCACACCATCCCCTATGCTACCTAGTTGCCTCTGGGATCCATCTTATTGGTTAAACTTAAAAAAAAAAAAGGTAATGAGATGAACATTGTCAGGAATTGAGAACAGCTCATTTTCTGACTGTTAGATAAATGATAGGCTTCTGTATATTTCTACTTACACATCAATATGGATATGTGCATGGATATCTATTGAAGTAACTCACATTCATATAATGCTTTACAGTTACAAAGGCTTCCTATACAAATGCACCTCTCAAAGACCTACAGAGTGCTTTTTTCCAGCCATGAATTGTCTCCTTTTGTCAAATGTAGCAATTAAATTTCTAAGAAGTTAACAGGCTCCAGAAGAGTAATACAGAAGACAAATCTTCTATTATACTGAGCTTCTGGCTTTCTTATGTATGCCTTTTAGAAGTCATTTATGTTCATCCATCCATCCATCCATCCATCTGCTCGTCTATCTATCTTTATGTCTGTCTGTCTGCCTATCTGTCAGTCTAATTGTCCCTCTGTCTATCTGTCTGATTCTCTTTGTCCATCCTTCTATGCATCCATCCAGCCATCCCTGTATATCCATCTCTCTTCCCTCAGTTTTGTCAATGCCTTTTATTTTTCTGTCACAGTCCTCTCCTAATATGCTCCCTTCTCCCAAATTCTGACTTTTCAACCCTCTCATAACAAGGAAAATAATTGAGCAAAATCAACTAACATAGTAACTTCACAACAACTCTCCTTCCATAGTCTCCATCTCTATAGGGAGGAGAGAATTATATTCTGTGAGTTGATGTAACAAATAATCAGATTGACTGTCCCTTGGCATACATGAGATTTTTCTTCTCCTTGGAGACAGCAACTACTAAGTTATTTGCCGGATTTTGTGTTAATCACACATGTCCTGGTATTATTGTATTTGATCACCCAGTCTGTAACTAGGATCCTTCATTTTCCTCTTTCTTTAGCACCCATTCTCCTTCTTGGATAACTCCCTTTGAGTTCCATTTCAAAGTCCATGCCTCTTATCATTTCTCAAGACTGACATTTCTTTCCAAAACAATCAGTCAAAACCAGACTCTCAAAACAAGATCCAGAAGGAGGCAGCTAGGTGGTTCAGTGAATAGAGGGCTAAGCTTGGAGTCAAGAAGACCTGAGTTCAAATCCAACCCCAGATATTTACTAGCAGTATGACCCTAGGCAAGTCACTTAATCTCTGATTGTTTGATAAAAGAATTCACTGCATCCACTCTAGAAAGAAATGGCAAGTTAATCCACAGTCCTTGCCAAGAACATTCTATGGATAGCCATGGTCCATGGGATCACAGAGAGTTGGATACAACTGAATAATAACAAACATCGGTACTAGAATAGTTTTTTGTCCCCAGAGTTCCATCCATATCCATATTCTCTGTCCAGTGAGGTCTGTTTAGAAGCAGTCAATGCAAATAAATTTCTGATCAGTATAAATCAGAGTAGATAATGAGCAGTAAGGACAATTCCCTTAGTACTTGAAGTTTTTTCTTGAAGCACCATCATGAACTATTATTTGTCCCTGGAAACTTCAGCTTCATTAATTTCCTCCTTTTACCTTCTACAAGAACCCTCATTTTCTTATCTTCCTGTAAACTCAGGATCTTCTATACATCTGGCCTCAAGACCACACCTTCCTTCACCTCTTCCTTGAAATTTGATCACTAATCTTATGTTTTGCTTCAGTGAATTTAATTGGAAATATAACCCATTCTTTTGTTCTTTCCTTGTTCCTTAGAACTTCAGGAAGTTACCTAGGCTGAGTTTTATTTTTTACTTTTTTTTTAAAGTAATAGACTTTACCTAGGAGTAGTTTTGAGGACATTCCTGTTGCTATAGTCATTTTTCCTCCCTTATTTCTTCTGTGGTGTAGTCTCATCTCAGCTTCCCCAAAGCTGGGAAGTGCACTACCAAGCAGGTAGGATTTTATTTTCCTTCCATTTTCACTTTTATTTGGTCTTTTTTATTGATTTCCTTTTGGGAAGCATACAATACACTTTGATTTGTTTCCAGGCATGCTAACCAAACTAACCATGCCATCCTTATGGAAGGTAAGAATCACCTTTTCTTGTTATCCCTTTTTCTATTGCCACTAATCTAGTAATTTATTTTTATTGGAAAACAAACAAAGAAAGTACAACTAGGGATTAAGGAGGACCAGGAGTTTTCATGTTAACACTCAGCCACTGAAAGGATCTCTTGCTTGAGAACAGAATGATAAATTCTTTTTTTAAACCCTTATCTTCTGTTTTAGAATTAATACTAAGCATCAGTTCTAAGGCAGAAGAGCACTAAGGGTTAGGCAATTGGGGCTAAGAGATTTGTCCCAGGGTCACACAGCTAGGAAATGTCTGGGACTAAATTTGAATTCAGAACCTTCTGTTTCTGGATCTGGCTCTCTAGCCACTGAGCAACCTAGCTGTCTCTAGAGTACAATTATGGATTAAGGAGGAGGAGAGGGAGTTTTAAGTTAACACTCAACCATCACAAGGACCCAGAGAAAGAATAATACATTCTTTTTTTAAAAAAAACCCTTACCTTCTGTCTTAAAATTAACACTAAGTATCAATTCCAAGGCAAAAGAACACTAAGGGTTAGGCAATTGGAGTTAAGTGAATTGCCCAGGGTCACACAGCTAGGAAGTCTCTGAGTCTAGATTTGAATCCAGGACCTCCCATCTCCAGAACTGGCTCTCTATCCATGAAGCTATGTAATCATCCCTAGAATGATACATTCTTTTTGCAATAATTTTAAGATTATGAGCCAGTAGTCAATTAATCAATCAACAAACATGTAAGAAGGATCTAGTATATCGAGTATTATGTTAGGTGTAGAGGTACACAAAAGTGAGGCAGTCCCTACCCTCAAAACGCTTATGTTCTAATAATGAGATATCATCCATTGACAGATAGATTGACACAGGATACATACAAAACATTCGCAGAGACTTGGAGGGGCAAGTGTTGTTTGCCCTTCATTTTGAAGAGGACCAATGGCATCATGGAGTGATGTCTTGACTTTGCATGAATCAGATTTAAGCAAGGCACAGTTTCACCAGGTCATCAATCTCACTCCCTCTTCAGAGTACAGTGGCAAGACGAAAGTCAGGCCAACTGATAGCCCAGGATGCAGCGGATGACCTTGGGGTCTTCAATATTTGACCAAGCTCTAAGTGCTCTGTGGCACCAGCTTCAGCCACCTTCACAGCCCTCGGAACAAATTGTTCTCATCCTCTCATTCTGCCAGGGAGTCTTCACATGCTTGGAGTAAGCAACCCTCCCACTCATCAATAGGTGTGAGATTCCCTCAGTTACCCTCAACCTGGTTTAGCTTGTCTATTGAGACGGTTTTACCACAGTGGGGCTGCTGCATATGCTACAGCTTCTTGGAGCCACAGGAGAGTTAGGGGAAAGGTGGATGAGCAGCCCAGAGGTGCTAGTTCTTCTCCTTGTACACCCCAATAACACCAAAGAGAAGGAAGAAAGACCTTTTGAAGGTGCTAACTCATTAACTTTCTTTTGAAGGCAGCTAGGGTTTCCAAGAGGCAGAGATGAAGAAGAAGTAGGTTTCAGGTCTGAGGGACTTCCTATACGTGGAGATAGGAGAGATGGAAAATTCCAGTTTGCCTGGATTGCAGAGTGTGTGTGTGTGTGTGTAATCTTATAATCCTAGCTAATTGTGTAATCACTCCAATAACCATTTTGACTTGAGAAGACAATTTCCTTATGTGTAAAATGAAGTGCAGTTGGAAGAGATGACCTATATGGCCACTTTTTCTTCTCTGATACTAAAACTACTGTGGGTTCTCCATGGATGAAAGGGATTCCTAGCATTGAGAAATTAGAACACTGAGATTAAGTATGAGAATCCTTCAGGTTCTTTGGTTTATGACAACATTTTTGGTTCCTTCTCATTCTAGGTGGGTTTTTAACATGAGAAAAGGAAGAAGGTATTTGAGGGGCTTGACTTTGAGTAGAGTTGACTCTAGAGGAAGTAGGACTGAGAACTAATACGATGTAGAGTAGAGATAGAATTTAAAAATGGTCCCAGGTCAAGTGGTCCCAGTGATCACAAATCAATATTTCCAAAAACAAAGAAAATGAGATTCTTCCTAATCAGTTATGAACTTCCTTATCAGGTGTCACAAAGTTTTTTTAATGAACTGTTCTTGTAATGTGGTATTTTATCTCTCTTCTATATTGAAGTTCTTGAATCATAAATTTTTAATGTAAATATAGTTATCAAAAATATTTTGATTTTTAAAAAACCAAAAAGAACTGGGCATCAAATGGTACTGCTTCTGCCTGAATATTTTGTTTTTTAAAAGAATGTATTAAATTTATTAGATAGTAATAAGGTAGCAAGTAAGCCCCTTTTGTGTACTCTACTGAATTCTTAATGTATTTTAAAATATTTTCTTGAGACTTTTTTCTTTCTTTTTTTCATATTTAAAGATGCAAAAGTAATGGTCTCTACCCTCAAGGAGATTATAGTCTAATGGGGGTGACAATGTAAGGTGATATATATATATATATATATATATATATATATATTTATATATATATATATATATGTGGAGAGAGACACATATACGTGCTCAATAGGTTTCTGCAATGCAGAAAACTAATTGGTAGAATGGCTAGAGCATCAGGCCCAGAGTCAGGAAGAACTGAGTTCAAATCCAGCTTCAGACACGTACTATCTGCATAACTTTGAGTAAGTCACTTAAGTCTGTTTGCTTCAGTCTCTTCATCTATAATAAGAGCTGGAGAAGGAAATGCAAACTCCTTTGTCAAGAACACCCCAAATGGGGTCAGGAAGAGTTAGACACTTCTGAAATGATTGATTAACAACCATGTGCATGATGCATACAGACAGATACAAGTTAATCTTGGATAGGAAGGCATTAGAAGATTGGTGAGTCTGGAAAAGCTATCAGCTCTATAGTGATATAATGATGGGGAAATGACCCACAGCATAAGGTGCTTACAGTCATTTCTTCTTTTCCAAATTAATCAAATAAGGCATTTTCATATGCTTGCAAAAACAAAAATAAAACATGTCATATCTACCATTCATTTTATTTTCTTTCTAAAAGATTTTTCTTCTATTTGTTTTAAACCTTACCTTCTCATAATTAATATCAAGAATAAGTTCCAAGGCAGAAGCACTTTAAGGGCTAGGTACAGGGTTAAATGACTTGTCCAGGGTCACATAGCTAAGACATATCTGAGACTAAATTTGAACCCAGGTCCTTCATCTCTAGCCCTGGCTCTCTATCCACTGAGCCACCTAGCTGCCCTATCTTTCTTATTTTAAACAATTAAAATCATACTGGCTAAGAAGCCATCTATCTGTCTTTGTGCAATGAGTGTGACCAATATGTTTTCATTTTAAAATCTGGCGGCTAAATCCAATGATTATTTCAATGATTCTTTATATATTTGCAAGGGGATAGTACAATGCTTCAGCTACCTGTTAGGTAATAATTCTGGCTTTCTTTGAACACTCTGTCACACTATAGGACCCTGAGTGTATCTTTGACAGCTTTCTAGGGAAATATTAACTAAAAGTAAAAGCTTTCTATAAGATCATAAAATGCTACTAGTGTTATGGTTCTTTTAAGTTAATAATTAACATTTATTTACCTGATTTCTTTCTTTGATTTTTTTTGGGTAATCATTCTTAAAGCTGTTTACATGTGTGTCTTTTCCTGGATGCAAACAGTTCAACAGATTATTTACTGCCTCTTTTTTTTTTCAAAGTTCTCAGTGCCCAACCCAAGTTCAAAGGCTGATGGGAGAGAAAAACCCATGAATTGGTTTGCTTGAGGGAAATTTGCTCAGTGGATGGGATCTTGGCTCACAGGAAAAGATGTTAGACCCTCTCTGGCTTTTTTTCAGCCTTCTGGCTGTGACTGCAGCTCAAAACTCCATTGAAGAAGATGCTAAAACATTTCTGGATGACTATAACGCCAAGGCAGAAGAGTTATCTCATCAAAGTGCACTTGCTTCTTGGGAATATAACACTAATATTACAAACGAGAATGTCGAAAAGATGGTAAGTTCAGTGAGTTCTCGTGACTATGTATGAATATTTGTTGTTTCTTAGGGATGAGATTGAACTGTGTCACAGCTACCAAAATGGAAAACAAATGAGCTTAAGAGTCAAGCTGCATTTCCAATGGAGTGGGGGAGAATCTTTCATCTCTCTTATTCAAGATTCCCAGAAGGATTAAATTTAAATACTGTATTGTGGTATCAAGATTTTGTGACTTTGGGCAAATCATATCTCTTGGGCCTCAGTTTTCTCATCTGTAAAATGAGAGGCTTAGATTCATTCTTCTATAAATACCCTTTCAACTCTAAAACAATACGTTTGTGAGCAATCTCTGTCTAGTTTCTAGTAAATGAGTTTCTGCCTCATGCAAGATTGCCATCTCTAATTCTCATCTTGTTTATAATTTCATTGTATTCCTAAATAAATGTGATCCATTATTAAATTCATAATGACCCAAACTTCGGTGCCAACAGAGGTATACATGCAATGTTGTGTAAATGGAGAATTTTTGAGAAATTTAAATTCCTTTTAGTAAAAGGGTTAACAAGTAATTAAACCCTGGCCATGTGTTAGATAAGTAGAGACTTGGGAATTCTTATCCTAGTTGTCACAAAGCTCTAAGGGACTTCCAAAGGTCAGTCAGTCTATCCAGAGACCTCTGAGCAGAACTATATTTAAACCATCTTACATAGATGCTAAGATGTCCTGGGAACGCTGTGATATTCTGCTTGGCATCTATAAGTGAACATTTCATTGTAAGTTAAGAGGAGGGATATTTAATCTCCTGTAATGCTTAGCTCATTTCTTCCTCCGAGAATGAAAGTCTGGTTTTAATCCCTTTCCCAGATCCCCTCCTAGTTTCCAAATTGGAGAGGCAGAAAGTAGCAGTCTATGATCTGCAGGGCAGTTCGCTTAGACTGGCAGATCCCAAAGAGCTGCCTCTCAGACCAGGGAAGATTCCTATGTCAGATGGCTCTATGAGATGGAAGAGTCTGGGACTTCCTGGGTGCAATGCTTTTAAAAACTGTTTGGGGAGTTCAGAAATTACATCCTGGTAGAATGGGACTATAAGCTGTCCAGTGAACAATGCCTGTATCAATGCTTGTTGACTGACTAATATTCTGGGAAGACTTACTCATTTGACTACCTGTCATTCAAAAGCCTATAACCTCAGTTGAAAGCTTGTTGTTGTTTTTCTTCTTATCTAAACCCTTTTAATGCCAGAAAATGCAATAATTCTAGATCTTTGGTAGCACTCTATAGTTTATGGAATCTTCCCGATAGGAGGATTTATTTTTTAATTTTTAATATATTTATATCTTTATCATATTTATAATGGAATATTCTGCATTCATTTAAGCTTCATGAAGCCCAGGATTATAACTTAATGAAACTGTATCTCTACGTAGTTTAGGCTCTTAAATCGGTATTGAATGAATGGACGGATGAATGAATGATGCTTAACTTTTCATGCAAAGTATCTTCTCCAAAATGGTTATTTATGGCTATTTGGCTTCTTTCTTTTGGGTAGTGAAATGATTGTATGATTTTTATTAATTTTCATTCTTTTATTACTGGCTTAATTAACTTGTTATAGTAGAGGTAGATTATGGCTAACTGCATCAGATAAGGAGAAACCTGAAGAATATTTCCACTATGCATCTGGAGTCAGGATTTAACACTTGCTATAAAATGAAATATAGAAATGTTTGCTGAAATAATCCTTGGATCATTACATTATATTGTTATCACCTTATCCCCACTTATCTATTAGAGCCGAAGCAACAAGTGGTGATACATAAAGCACTTAGAAGAGTTTGTACCTAGCTAAGCAGAAGAAATATATTGACTTCATTATAGGAAAAATGCCAAACCATAAATTCATTTAAGTGCCACTGTGTGCAGAAATACAGGATGCAGAGTGATAGGTGTTGGTAGAGACACAAAGTACCTGCCAATGATACACTTGGAACAGCTAGGTAGCACAGTGGACAAAACCCTGTGCTTGGAATCATGAAGACTCATCTTTGTGAGTTTAGATTTGGTCTCAGAAACTTACTAGTTGTGAAACCCTGGGCAAGTCATTTACCTCTTTTTGCCTCCGTTTCTTTCTCTGTAAAATGAGCTAGAGAAGAAAATGGCAAACCACTCCCGTATCCTTGCCAAGAAAACCCCAAATAGGATCATGAAGAGTTGGGCATGGCAGACAAACGAATGTGATAAATATATATAATGTTTTCATTTGGTGAGTAGATCGTGCAAATATTCCCCCCATTTCAGAAATGGGAAAACTGAGGTAGAAGGAGTTTAAGTGGCTTGCCCAAGATCACCAACTAGAAGAAGAATCCAGGATTCTTGACTATATAAACCTTGTGCTCATTCTATTACATAACTTGGCAAACAGTGATAAGCTGGAATCTAATCATCTTTAAGGAGAATGAGTAAAAAACTCCGATGTACTCAGATCTAAAGTGTGCTACAGTGTTCTAAGAAGGGTGGGTGAGAAGGAAAATAGTTCTTCCTCATAAGCACTGTTTAAGACCACAAACCTTGTTTGTGCTTCCCAGTGGACAGTCGTAAAATGAGGAGTGAACAAGTCAGGAAAAAGTCAAGGCTGGAGAATTAGCTGGTCTTGGGTGCTTAAGAACACAAACTTCTGCAGTTCACAAGACGTGTTTATAGGGGAGGCAAAATACAAGCAAAGATGAGTCATCTTGTCCCCGTTGTTTTTCTGAAGTGTATTTGAAGGACAAAATCCACAGGGCAGGAATGGGGAAATTGTCATTCCTTGTGTGTCAAAGGTGAAAGAGTTGAAGAATTTGGTCTAAAAAATTCTTGTGAAGAAGAGTGCATCTTAGTGCACCATAGATGAGAATGCAAGCCACAAGTGTGACTTGTGGCCAAGAACTGAAGCTCGGAGTTTATGCAGATCTGGTTCTATCTTGGGGACTTTTTATCAATCAGATTCTTTGGCGTACTCTTTGCAACACACTCAGAGTTTCCCTGGGTCCATCAGAATATGCTTTGTGTCTAGATCTTCCTAATAAAAAGAAAGAGGCCTTTTGTACCATTCAGGTTAACAACATCAGATATGCAAAACGCCTTGTTTAACCTTTGGGTTAAAACTCCGTTGAGTCTCAGTGATTCTCAAAAAGAAAAAAAAACCCAACCCCCCCCAAAAACTATGTAGACTTTTCTAAGATCACTGAGCAATTTTGCCCATAAGGAAATATAGACTTTACTAAGTAGTTTGTCCAAAGTAACACTGACAATGAGAAGACTCAGGATTTGAACCCAAGTTTTCTGATTCTAAATCTCTCCTCCCTTCTACCTGACTATAATGTTAAACAAGACAGAGAAGGCTACTGTTTAATAATCAGATCTTTCTTATCTTTGGGTCTTTGTTTCTGAAAGGAAATCATTGTGCAGAAACTAGACTGTTTTTAACACTATCTTCATTATTTTTCAATTGAAATAATTTAATTTCACAGTTTCCTTTAAATTTGTAAAGGCAATATATCCTTCATATAAAAACAGTAGTGAGTAAGCAACAGCTTGCATTTGGGTGATACCCTTTGAGGACATAAGGTACAACAATACTAATTGGTTTGGAGTCATCGCAATGATCCCAGAAGGCAATTATTGGGTAATTAGTAGCTCATATTGTAATTTTTTAAACTGTTAAAAATTTTAAATTAAAAATGCATGAGATCAAACACATTTGAGAGAACCAACATAAATGGTACTCTTGGCAATTTTAGAGAAGATCATAACACTTTCCTTCCAAGATGACAGGTCCCAAGGTGTTAGTTACAATAATTAATTGTTAATAAATGTTAAATGATACATTTTTATTTCTATTTATTAAGTATGTACTATGTGCCAAGAACTGGGGATTCAAAGACAAAAGTGAATTGGTCTTTTCCCTCAAGGAACATGCACAGAGGATCTCCCTCATGCTAAAAGCCTTTCTTTCGGTTTTTTATTCTTACTTTTTGTTTTCTTTCCCAGAGAATCATTGATTCTAGCTATCTGTTAATCCTCCTTAATCTACTTTTCTGTTCCTACATTTCCTCAGTCATATCCCTTATGCCACTTGTTGCATTTGGATCTTATTTGGAAATAAGCTGCTTTTTTCTAGCACATTGGAAGAGTTAGTGGCATCAGGGAGACTCATCTTCATGATTTCCAATCTGGCCTCAGACATGTATTAGCTGTATGACCTTGGACAAGTAACTGTGTTTGCCTCAGTTCCAAATTTATAAAGTGAACTAGAGAAGGAAATGGCAAACCACTCCAGTATCTTTTCTAAAAAAGCCTTAATGGGTTCCTGGAGACATGGACACAACTGAAAAACAGCTGAACAACAACAATACAGCACGTATGAGGGCAGCTAGAAGACTCCTCTTCTTGAGTTCAAATCTGGTTTGAGAAACTTACAACTGTGTTATCCAGGGCAAGTTACTTAACTCTGCCTCAGTTCCGCCTCTATAAAATAGCTGGAGAGGGAAATAGCAAACCACTCCACCATCTTTGCCTAGAAAACTCTAAATGAGGTCAGAGAGTTGGATACAACTGAAAAAAAAATGACTAGAAACCCAACCTCTTTTGATCCCTTTGCCTCTTTGACTATCATGGCGATCCAAGGCTCACGATAATATAGAGCAATCACTGGGAGAATATTTGGGACAAAAAAATAGGGTTTTTGCACCATAGAGCAACTTGATATTGTAAAAATGACTATGCGTTTCCCAGATGTGGTCCAACTTGTTTTTTTCAGTTCCATTCTGGATCTAACTAATTAGCCATCTGTTGTGCCCTTCTAGGTATTTGCACTGTGCACTAACTTGGTGACTTGGCCGTCCAACAAAATGTCGTTGTCTGAACAGTAGGCACTTTGCAACCATTCAGTTTTTCCAATCTGGATGGTTGGGCCAATTCCTTTTGAGTAATTATGGATCTCAAAGAGGGGGTCATAGAATACTTAGGGTCTTGATTCAGTCAGTCCAGTATGCTACACAAATAGGAGCATCTGGAAGAACTTAACATCCCTGGGGAATTCTTTTTCCATTTGGACCTTTGGGAGCATATCTTAGAGGTTAGGACATGGCAAGAATATGTCCCTCTCTTGATATTAATCTGTAGTCATCAAATAGAGTTATCTTTGCGTTTGTATTTAACCAAGGCTCTTGTATGATCTTAACTTGTATATAAGAGGCTTCCTGCTAGAGGAGAGATTTTAGGCTCTTCCAAACCAAATGCTTTTTTGTAACCAATGGATTATCTTTTTAAAAGTGAGCTTTTATACTAATTGTTGCAATTGTTCCTTGTTGTCTGACTCTTCACGATCCCCTTGATGATATTGTCCATAATTCTCTTGGCAAAGATTTTGGAGTAGTTTGTCATTTTCTTTTCCAGTGAATGAAGGCAAACAGAGATTAAGTGACTTACCCAGAATCACACAGCTAATAAGTATCAGGCTAGATTTGAGCTCAGGTCTTCCTGACTCTGGGACTAACACTCTAGCCATTAAGCCACCTAGCTGTCTCCTCTTATATTAATTACTCTTTTTCAATCAGTGACAAGATTGAAAAGGGATAATTTGCTGTAAAGACTTATAAATGAAAGCCTTATTTCCTTCTCATATTTTCATCAAGGATACCAGATACATATATAGATCATGCCCATAGAAATTTCAGAAAGTTGAGGAAACAGAGTTGGTAGTTGTTGATATTCTCTTGATTTCTTTCTTTCTTCTTATTTATCTTTTTTAGAGAATAATATCCATCATTTATTTCTTCCTAAAATTATGTTTTTTTAAAGAATTAATTTTGAATTTCAATGCATTTGACTCAATTACTTAATAAAAATTTTAATTAATTAATGTTAAGACATAAAGTATCAATCGCTTTTTAAAGTCATTCCCTCCATGTCCTTATCAGGACATTGTTCTATTTTTTGTCTAGTTATTATCATTCACTTTTCCTGATATGATCATAGTTTTAATTCCTCTAGATTTTTTGGCTTTGCATTATTTTTAAAAGTCTCCTCCAGACATATTCATGCTGTTAAACCTTATTTGCATTCTATTATATTCATATTCTACAATATTTTAAAGCATTATTAATATTTTATATTTTAACCATTAGTCATTTAACTTGTTGCAATTATCCATAAAAATTTCAAAAATATAGCTTTTAAAATTATAGAATTAAAAACATTAAAATAAAAACCAAAATAGGTTTGTTTTTTTCTTTAAACTCTTACCTTCTGCCTTGGAACCATATTGGTTCCAAGGCAGAAGAAAGGTAAGGGCTAGGCAATGGGGTTAAGTGACTTGCTCAGAGTCATAGAGCTTGGAAGTATCTGAGGCCAGATTTGAGCCCAGGACCTCATAGGCTTGGCTCTCAGTCCACTGGTCACCTAGCTGCCCCTGCTGGTAATTATTTTAAAAGTCTATTTGTGCTCATCATGAAAGCAGTAAACTGAGATGACCCGATACCCCTGAAATGTTATTTCTTGTTGCCTTTGGGTACTGGATGAAACCAATTTTGCTGACTCTTGTCTTTGAAGTTTTAAGGGGAATCTGAAAATGCTCTTTCCATTGAGCTGTCACTTCCATTTGCTTTCTGGCTTTGTTTACCTCAACACAAACATGTTTTGGCTGTTCCAAGAGTATGTCAGGTCCCTTGAGCAAAGATCTCACAACTAGAGTATCTATACTTGAGTTAATGTTTAGAGATGTTCTAAGAATGGTGAGATTCTTCTTCCACCCTGCTCTCCTTATTCTGAGACCAGGAGAAAACTGCCTCTGCCACTTAGTTAACTGTAGGACCTGGGAGGAGTCCTGCCATCTACACACCATTGACACGTGGCGTAGTACAACCCAAAGTACCAGAGGTTTATAGTCGGAGTACCCATGCTACCCTGTGTGCCCACTTTGCAATTGCTATCTGGGTCGCTTTGGACAAATCACTTATCCTCCCGAAGCCTCAGTTTCCACATCTGTAAAATCAGAGAGCTGGACTAGTTGGCTTTCGAGGTTCCCTCTAGCTTTAAATTTGAGATCTGTAAAATGAAAATGTTGGAGTACTCAATTCTTGAGCTCTCTTTCAGTTCTTACCAGTTTCCAGCCCTCGACCTGTCCTCACTGCCCTCCTTACGTCTATAGTGATGGGAAGGGTTTTGCTATCATCCAGGCAAAGTAAAAGTTGGCTCAGGGAGAAGGAGAGGAGAAAAATGAGTCATTCTTGTTCTGGAATCTTAAGGAATCAATGCTAAAATTTCCTCTGAATAAACAAATCTCACAATGCTGTTAAAAAAATATCAGCTTCTCAAAGTAGAAAAATGGGCAAAAATATTGCCACAAACAGGCTTATGTTGAAGTGATTAATTACAGCAAAAATGCAATATATTCCTGGACTGTTTCCAAGCCAGCTTTAGGCCTTAAACTGCAGTATTTGGAGTAAAAATGAATGTGGTTTATTGAGGGAGGGAATGCGATTTCTACTCTTAACACCCTTGGTCAGGAGTCATGAAGATTCTCGACCTTCCCTTGACTCCCTCCTCATTTATCTTCAGAATGATCAGTTTAGGTGAATTTTGCAAACAACCCTTTTAGTTACCTTTATATGATCCTATCCTAGGCTTTGGAGAAATATATTTCCTATACAAAGATGGTGACTTTGTGGAAAGAGAAACAGGTTTGGAAGCAAAAGGTCTTGGCTTCAAATCTGGCCTCAGATACTTCTAGCTGTATGACCCTGGACAAGTCACTTAACCCTAATTGCCTAGTCCTTACTGCTCTTCTGCCTTGGAACTGATGCTTAGTTTTGAGTCTAAAACAGAAGGAAAGGGTTAAAAAAAACCCTGACAGTATGACAATGTAAAGCTCCTTAAGCCTTCCTGGGCCTCAGTTTCTTCATCTGTAGATTGAGAGGCTTAGACAAGAAAGTCCCTGTGGGGTCTTCAACCTTTAGAGCTATGATGATGTGACTTTAAGAGCAGCCCTCACTGAGCTTATATTTCAGGGGGTGAGCTAGGATGTGATCACATAAAAGCATAATACCCAGGGGATTTGAGTTCCAATTCTGTTCTTAGCTATGTGACTCTTGTGCCACACATTATGTGCCTTAGTTGGGCTTTTTGAAGGAAAAAGCTCTATGAAATGGAGGAACTGGGTTTGTTGTTCTTTGATTTTTTAAGACTCTTGGTGACAACACTTGGGGTTTTCTTGGCAAAGATACTGGAATAGTTTACAGTTTACTTCTCTAGCTCATTTTACAGATGAGAAAACTGAGGCAAACAGGTTTAAGTGACTTGCCCAAGGTCACACAGCAATTAAGCATCTGAGGTCAGATTTAAACTCGGAAAGATGAGTCTTCCTGACTCCAGGCTCAGGATTCTGTCTCCTGAGCCACCTAGTTGCCTGGACTTGGTTAGAGAATGCCCAATATGTTTCTGAGTTTCAGTCATTCTAGAGCAGGGCAAATGTGTGATAGAAGTAAAGATCTCCAGAATCAGCAACACCCACTACTGCTAGGATTTCTTTTAGTTTTGGCTATTGTTGCTTTTTCTTTCTTGTTAAGTCTCTTAAAAGAGAGTGTCTGAAAAACTCTTGTCTCTAAGAGTTCACAGTGACTAGGGGTTATGTGCACAAGCCTTATGGACTTGGAGTGTTCATTTAAAAAAATTGTCTTCTGACTTGTACAGCCTCTAGGAGCTGCCTTCCATTCCTCTGGAGAACTGTGTAGACTTTGCTTTGTTCTGGATGAGTAGAAAGAGGGTATGGACATTTAATAGGTTTAAAATACCATTGCAAAAAATAACTCAGGAGGGAGCAGAAAAAAGTATAAAGATAAGGTCATAATTTTGACTTATTTCTAAAGTGCAGGCATCTGGGGCTAAAAGTTCTAGATAGAAGCCAAGAGCATCATATAAAAATACCTATCCTGAGAATAAAGGCTAGAGGCAATGACAACCTCTTGGGAAATAGCTTTAAGTGGGATGTAGAGGATGCTCTGGGGGGACTAGCAACTCAGGTATGAGGGCTTGCTGAGCCCTTTCCAGAGCTGCTTATTCCTCCTTCATTTCTACCTTTCACCTAACTCTCAGGGGGCTCCAAGAAGCTGTAACATGCTCAGTGGCCACACCCCAGTTAAATCATCTTGACAGATGGACTACACCAGGTTGAGGGTAACTGAAAGGCCTCAGAGCTGTCGATGCATTAGGAGGGTGTCTATCCCAAACCTATAAAGACTTCCTTTGATGGAATGGGCAGATGAGAATGATTTGTTCCAATGGTTGGCTGAATCAAGAATTGGGGAGTGCCTAAAACTTGGCCAGATATCGAAGACACCACGGTCATCCACTGCATTCCTGGGCCATTGTCTATAAAACAATTTTTGTATAGAAGTCTCATCTAAAATACATACAACACTTTGTCAAATTTATAAGAATATGAGGGGTTCTTTGTCTTTTTTTCTTCTGTTGTGGGGATGAATTTACTTTATTGATATATTCATATCCTTCCATCATGTAGATTATGGCTCGAGCATTTACCTGTCAACACCCCAGGGATCATGGGGTTCATTTGTGGCTAGGGAACAGAAAATGAAGCCTTTTCTGGAATCAAACATGGAACCTTGCTGCTGATGTCTTTAGCATTGAGCATTAGTCAGCTAGAGCACCTTGAAAAGATAGCTGTATGAGAGAATGCCATCATTAGACCCGTGAAAGAGAATTTTGTTAAATTTATTTGTGGTTGGACTCTGAATATATATTATTTAGGTGGTCGCCTGGGATTTAATTTCTAAATCCTAAGATGAAATATTAAAGCAAATGGAATTTATGGTAGTTTATTTACAATATTTACAATAGAAGGAAGATACTAAGGAATGAGGGAGAGAGAGAAAACTCTGTCTTCTTCTGATATCAGTTAGAATTTCTAAGCCCTGGCAAGGGGAAGAGAGTCTCAAGAAGATGGGCCTTACCTGGAGGCTTCACACCTCCAGAAAGGTGGGATCACTAAGTCAGCTTTTCACTCACCAACAGCGGCAGTCTAAAAGAAATCTGGGTGTCTGCCTTTGGTTGCTCCTCAAGAGTCTGTCTTCCAGTCAATCCTCCAAGTCAATGCCTGAATGAATGATCTTCTGCCTTTTGGTCCTCTTTTTAAAGATCTTTTTCTCTTGTGTCATCTCCCCTAAATTTTCAGGTCTACCAATCACAGCAGACGCTTTTCTTCAGGACTGCCCATTCTTTAGTTCTCACCTTATTTGGTTAGATTTTCTCCAGGACTGTCCATTCTTTATTCTTACCTTCTCTGGCTAGTGTATATCTTTTTGGGTTACTTAACACCTCTTTTGTTAAGTTCACCTTTTGTAGTTACTTAACACTTTTTTGTAGTTAAAATCTAAAAATAGATTGTAGCTTACAATTCTAGCTTCACTATCAAGGAAGGCTAAGTACCTTCATTGTTACAATCAGGAGATTACAATTTATCTTCACAATAAAGAAAAAGCTAAGTATCTTCATTGTTACAATCAGGAGATAGCTAAATCCAATCTTCACAATTTATTCCATGATTTGGGACAATCCAGAAAACTTCATTTAGTGGGATCAAAGAACTGGAAGAAACCTTGGAGACCAGCTATCCAATTCTCTCTCCTCTCCCATTTTATAGAATGTAAAGTACAGCAAGATTTAATGATTTGCTCAGTTTTACACATCAGCATCTCTACTCATGTCTCATTGTCCCTCATGCCTTAGAGTGACTTGTAATGCCTCTTAGAATCCTTTGTTTCTTTCAAAATTTCTCAAGTAACACTTTCTACATGATATCTTTTCCTACTACTAATTCCCTCCTCCCTTCAAATTCACCTTGTATTTATTTTGTATGCACTCATTTATGTATATATCTTATTCCTCTATAAAATGTAAAACTCCTGAAAAAAAAAAGAATATGAACCATTCCCCAGTCAAAATATATGAATTGACAATTTTTGGATGAAGAAATCAAAGCTACATATAGCCATATAAAAATGTCCTAAATCATTATTGAGTAGAGAAATGCAAATCAAAACAGCTCTGAGATATCAGATTGGTTAAAATGACAAAAGGGGGAAATGATGAATGTTGGAAGGGATGTAGAAAAAGTAAGGACACTAATACACTGTTAGTGGAACTGTGAATTGATCTAATCCTGTTAGAAAACAATCTGGAATCCAGAGAACTATAAAACTGTGTACCCTTTGACCCAGCAATACCACCCAGCAATTAGGTCTGTTTCCGAAGGTGATTAGGGAAAAAAGGAAATGAAGCTGTATCTTCTAATATATATATATATATATATATATATATATATATATATATAATTTCCAGTCATCTTGACTTTTGTCTCACCCCTGGACTTTGATGATTGGAAGAGAAAGCAAGGTGAATGAATGACTTTGTGTGACCCGCCTCACATCCAATTTATGGCGGAATCAAGACATCATCCTTAATGCCACTGGTCCTCTTCAAAAATGAATGATGAACAATAACACGTTTTTGTTTTTTTTTTAAACCCTTACCTTCCATCTTGGAGTCAATACTGTGTATTGACTCCAAGGCAGAAGAGTGGTAAGGGCTAGGCAATGGGGATCAAGTGACTTGCCCAGGGTCACACAGCTAGGAAGTGGCTGAGGCCAGATTTGAACCTAGGACCTCCCGTCTCTAGGACTGGCTCTTAATCCACTGAGCTACCCAGCTGCCCCCAATAACAAGTTTTAAGAGCCAGAGAATAAACTGAAATGTTTTGCAATTATTAATGAGGTATTTACTTACAAGATAAACCTGTAATATTTCAAATTTGAGATTGGGGTTGGGAAGGTGTTGATGGTGAGAGAAGTATAAAGGCAGAGATGAGGAATGAGATTTGGGGGTACCTAGACTCAATTTCTTGGTTCAACTACCCTATTCCCACTGCTGCCCTTTGCTTCTCTACCTCTGTATAGCATTGGTTCTTCTAGAGCATTAGGGATTGGCATCATCTTGGTATTGTTGTGGGGTGTAGAGGTGTACCCCTGGGGTTCAGGAAGTATACCATTCACAAAAATGCAAGACTCCAAAATTTAGCTTAAAAGTAAAGAGAGAGATTTATTAGCAATGGTAAATTTTTTGGCCAGCAAAACAGCATGAGTGGAACAACCTGGGGGGTTGCTCCCAGAATGCCTCCCTTCTGGGGTTTTTATATTCTTCTAACGCAGTGAGAATGTGACTCTGGGTCAAGGGGTTGTGGGGGGGATGTTAGCCCGAGAGAATGGGGGTGGTTCTGTGATTTGGAGGATGAATGAGGTGGGTCTCTTTGTCCATCGCAATTCAATGGGGCAATCCAAGGAGGGTAATCTTCGAGGTCCCATGGTTTGAGTTGGAAGTCCGGAGGGCCTAAGGGAGCCAAGGAATTTCCCCGATAATATCATGACCCAGTTTCTGTTCCCTTTCTTTTAATATTCCCACTCCAGACCCTCATTACTTCTTACTTGGACTCTTGCTATGGGCCTCCCTGCCTCTCCTTTTCTAATCCAGTGGTGGTCTTCAAATGGTTTTGCTTACACACCCTGTCCCTTTAGCCAGAGAGGGGCATCTTACTCAGCAGCCTCTATTGTCTTTGGGATGCCATAAAGGGATGTGAAAGGGTAAAGGGAAAGGGGTTTCCCCATGGTCTAGGGCCTGATTCTGTTGTTTGTGTGTGGGTGTAGCTGACCAGCAGCCACAAGATATTCTTGTGAGGGAAGCTGGGGACTGAGGGAATGGGGGAGGGGAGGGCTTAAAGCTTGAGGTAGGGAAGACCTAGAGAGGGAAAAGAGGCACTGTGACACAGGCTTCTTCAGCATAATGTCAAGCCTGGGTTGCCTTGCTCTCATGGTGTAGAGCCCCCTTTTTGACAGACTGGTAGACTGGATTTTAATGAGGCAACCAGGAATGGGGGGTGTGGGACAGTTAATCCATTAGGTGACTGGCAGAAAAATTAGCATCATATCGGTAATCTAAGACACAAAATTTGAGCTCCAATTCAATTCAAGGATCCGGATCAATCTTGTGAAATATTAGAAATATATCCATAAATCTGGTACATGAGCACTTTCTTCATTAGAGTCAGCTATTGAATACATCTTGAATACTTTAATGATTTGTTAATACCTGGAACCATACAGTGAGTCATTCCTTATAATTTCCCTGGGGCAGCTGGGTAGCTGGGTGGATTGAGAGGAAGGTCCTGGGTTCAAATTTGACCTCAGACACTTCCCAGCTGTGTGACCCTGGGCAAGTCACTTGACCCCCATTGCCTAGCCCTTACCACTCTTCTGCCTTGGAGCCAATACACAGTATTGATTCCAGGATGGAAGTTAAGGGTTTTAAAAAAATTCCTTATAATTTCCCTAATGAGGAAGGTTGTACAGAGGTGGGAAGAAGCAGAGTGTTGGGGTATTGGGGTGAAGGCCAGGTGTGGTTTTCTTAGAGGCTACCATCAAATTGGCATCCTTTGGGACATGGGATATAACTGGTCCCCGCTTTACCTTTTTCTGACTGGTTGATCATGCACGCTGTGGGGTCATGCCCCAGACACCTTTTGTTGTCATGCTTTGGCTCTTTGATCCCCGACTTCGGAGCCCATCATGCTGAAGTACTGTTTTCATCATGTCATAGCACTGCTGAAAAGCCCTCCATCGAAAGCCCCTATTGAAAGGTTGCAGTTTAAAGTCTTTGGGGCAAGGCTTCAATAATCTGCTGTCAGTCTACTCTTCCAGTCTTAATCCCCTTTCCCCACCTTAAATAATCTGTTCCATTCCGCTCAGTGCCCTTAGCTTTTAAACTGTTCCTGCTGCTTCCCTTTTCCCTGCCTTCCTTCTCAAGTGATTTCCCACATCTGGAATGTCCTACAATCCGTATCCTTTTCTATCCAAATCCTAACAATCCTTCCAGACTCTGATCAAGTCCTATTACTCTCATGAAAGTTGTATCTCAGTCATGGTGTCCCATATTCATCTTCTTCCCCAATGAATTCCTTTAGCATCAATTGCCTATAAACCAATATTGGGGTACCTGGTCTCATACAAATAACCATGCACTGCTATTTAAGTTTTCCTAATATTTGTCTTGTCTTTCTAAAGCAACTGCTGTGCCTCAATTTCCTTTCTGTAAAATTAAGAGTTGGATTAGAAATCTAATGTTTCTGTTGTGGGGTGCTAGAGGTGCACCCCTGGGGTTCAGGAAGGATCCCTTTTGCAAGAATGCAAAACTCCAAAACTTAGCTTAAAAAGAAAAAGAGAAATTTATTAATTTAGAAAGTAATGTTGAGAATGGCCAGGAGGATAGCAAGGTGGAACAGCAAGATGGGGAGCCATTCCTTGGGAGGTGTCATCGTGGACTAAGCCCAAGGCGAAGTCCAGTGACTCTTTGGTGCAGTAGGTATCATGTGAGTCTCGCTAGCTGAGGGTCCCGAATTCAATCTTTGGAAGGAGGGTGTGATATACTGGGAGAGGCTTCTGAAGAGAAAGAGTCACTGGACTTTGGCTTGGGCTTAGTCCCTGTCTGAAGTGGATTGTTAAATCTGAGATTCCCCTCCGGGTGGATTCTCACAGGAACAGGCTCAAACCTGAGGCGTTCACCTTTAAGATAAGTAAACTGGGGTTCATTTCATCTTTCTAGGCTTCAAGTTTGGGGACTTCTAGATTCCACATTGACAAAGGACAGCATGGATGGAAAAGCTGCCCCCCAGACAATGGCAATTCTGGGGATTTTATACTCTTTACAACAGTGTAGACGCAATGCTGTGTCATGGTGACTCTAGAGTGGTAAACACTCAGGCATTCAGTGCGAGGTTTGGTCATCTGACCGGGTCTGTCTGGAGACCTAGGGGTGACCCTACTAGTTTAGGGGGCAGATGGATATCCGAGATACAGTCTGATGGTATCGAGATGTAGCCTGGAGGTGCATCTCTCTGTCCATCTCAAATCTAAAGGACAATCCAAGGAGGATGATCCTCTCAGGGTCTTACAGGAGTTATCAGATATTTTAGGCTAGGAGTCACGAGGATGTAAGGGAGCAAAGGAATTTCCCTGATAATAGTTTGCCATTTCTTCTAGCTCCAATAGAAACTTCTTTTTTTTTTTCTTCCTCTAAAAACCTTTTCCTTCAATCTTGGAATCAATACTGTGGATAGGTTCCAAGACAGAAGAGTAGTAAGGGCTGGGCGGTTGAGGTTAAGTGACTTGCTCAGGGTCACACAGCTAAGAAGTGGTTAGGGTCAGACTTGAACCCATAGCCTCCTGTCTTTCTAGGCCTGGCTTTCAAACCACTGAGTAACCTAAGCAGCACCTTTCACCATAAACTTCTTCAGGGCAAGGACTATGTTTAATACTTCCTCAATATCCATCGCAGGTCTTAGCTCATAGTTGAATATCCATCAGATCTTTGATAAACTGAACTCAATTGATTTAAGTCACATCAAGTCTTGGTTGCCATAGCTGATGGGAATGGGATTTTTGACTCAGGAACATGGGAAATGAATGCAAGTTTTAGACCTGCTAAGCCTGGGGAGGGAAGTATGCTACAAAATTAGGGGAAGTCTACATGCTTGATGATATTCCAAGGGGAAACTAGGAAGTACCTGGGGAGATTTCCAAAAATCTTCCAAAATGGTAAACATATTGGATGATCTTGCACATATTTTCCATTTATTTTTGAAGAAGAACCTTTATAGGGGGCAAATAAGAGTCTTGGGTTCAAATGTGGCTTCAGACATTCCTGGCTGTAGGACTGGGCAAGTCACTTAACCCCCATTGCCTAACCTTTACTGCTCTTCTGCCTTGGAATCAATGCACAGTATTGATTCTAAAATGGAAGGTAAGAATTAAAAAAAAAAAAGAACCTTTATGCTTTCTCCTCATTGTAGCTTATCGTTGCCTCTCTAAAGCCCTTTAAGATTGGGAATTCTAAGAGCTCTCGATTAGAGATCTAAGAGCAGTAGACTCCCATTTCCTGTGAAAGGTATTTTACTCCGGCACGGAATTGGAATTGGGAGTTGGCTATTCTACCAAGGTTTTTTCCTTGAATAATGTCCATAAACTCCAATTTTTAAAAATGATTTAAAAAATTGATATCTTTCATTTTAACATCGCAGGGTTTCCCCCTTTTGTTCTTCCTCTGTCCTTCCCAGATAGTTATCCCTTATAATAGAGAATTAAAAAGAAAAGAAAAGAAAAGAAAAGAAAGAGAGAGAGAGAGAAGGTAGAGACAGCTAGGCAGCTCAGTGAATTGAGAGCTAGGTCTACAGATGGGAGGTCCTGGGTTTGAGGTGGGCAAGTCACTTAACCCCCATTGCCTACCTAGTTTCTGCCTTGAAACCAATACATATTATTCTAAGGTGGAAGGTAAGGCTTTAAAAAAGAGAAGAGGGGGGAAAGCAGAAAACTCAAATCATAAAATACATTTAAAAAATCTACCTATGGATTCCCCCTGTGCATAGGTACAGGAAGAAGCGTCTCAGCTCTTTCTTCTTTGGAATCAAGCTTGTTCTTATAATTTTGTAACACTCATATTTGAGTATTTTGAAATGGTCCCTCTTTCCATTTATACTGATACAGTTTTTGTATGATTCCACTTTCTTGACTTTGCTTTCTTTGCATTCTTCGTGGAAATCTTTCTATTTTTCTCTGTATGCATCCTGGTCATGATTTCTTACTATCTCATAGCATGGCATTATAAAAATGTACTACAATTTTTTTGGCCAATTCCAAACTGATGGATATCTACTTTGTTCCTAATTCTTTGCAAATCATAAAAAGGTGCTGCCACAAATATTTTGGATATATATGGAGTTCTTTTTGTCAGCAGTTTCCTTAGACTATATGCCCAACAGAAGAATTTCTGGGTGAAAGAATATGAACATTTTAGCTACTCTTTTTGTATGATTCCAATTTGCTTTCCAAAATAATTATACTAATTCACAGTTCCATCAATAATGCCCGAGTGTGACTATTTTTTCCCACTCCCAACATTGACTATTCCCATATTTTGTCATCATTGCCAGTTTAATGAAGGGAAACATCAGGTTTCTTTTGATTTGCATTTTTAATTATTACCAGTGGTTTGGAGCACTCTTTTACATAGTTGTTAGTAGTCCACAAAATTGTTCTCTTGATAACTGATGAACTCCCATCTTTTGTCAAGCTGTTAAGAATAAGAATTGGACATTCCAAGGCGACTAAGTGAAGGCACTTATACTCCCACAGACAAGTGACCAGAAAATCTGGTCTTTAGATCCAAAATAAATGCTAACCAGATGTGTTCTGCTGACCCTGATCTTTGAACACAGACCCTGATGAAACTAGAGAATTAAGCTATTTAAGAATGAAGAAATGGCACTTTTCATTCATTCCAAAGTTTTTACTATTGGTGATGCATTGTGGGGAGCAGTTATAGAATTCAGACAGTCCCATCCTTTATAAGAGTCACACTTTATAAGAGTGGGAGCAAGGAAAAGCTATTATAGCTTGGAAAGTCACAGAGATGATGACTGGAACATTAGGGCAAGTCTACTGACACACTCTTGCCAGGGGCAATGATCATTTTTATTTGATGAGAGTTCTCAGAGGAAGAGGTGGAAGGGGGCTTGGGGGGAGCAGGGTTAAAGAAGAGGACGCATGCTCCCAGGGGGCTCAGAGCCAGGGACTTAGCTACTCCTCAGAAGAATCTCTAATGGTCTAGTTTGAAGCCAAGTAGATATAACGAGGGGTAAAGATGAGGACTTTTGATCCCAGAGAGTTCAGAGGTGAACCTTAGTTTTGAGCCATGACCCTAAATAAAGAAGAAAATTAAACCATTCAGGGACAAAGACGATGCTTCTCAAGGAACGCTCCCTCTCAGACATATGACTACAATCCTGGGTCTCATTGGTTGAAGCAGTTCCTTGATTCTGGCCTCTTCCTTTCTGTTACAGAATGAAGCCGCTGCCAGGTGGTCTTCGTTTTATGAAAACCAGTCCAGCATTTCCAGAACATATCCACTCAATGAAATTACAAACGCTACAGTCAAGCTTCAGCTTAAGTCTCTCCAGAAGAAAGAAGGGGCAGTGTTGTCCACTGAGCAGAGTGTTCGGGTAAGTTAAGTTGGCAAAACCTTCTATGCTGGTCACAAGAGCTAAAAGACTGTTTGGTCATTTTTCAGTCAGCACTTCATGACCCCTTTTTGGGGGGCAAAAATACTGGAGTGATTTCCCATTTCCTTTTCCAGAATTTTTGGCAGATAGGGAAATCGAGGCAAATAGAGTTAAGTGAGTTGGCCAGAGTCACATAGCTAATAAGTATCTGAGGTTGGATTCAGACTTGAATCTTTGGTTTTCTTGGCAAAGATACTGGAGTAGTTTGCCATTTCTTTCCCCAGCTCATTTTACAGATGAGGAAACTGAGGCAAAGAGAGCTAAGTGACAACAAAATAAATAAAACCATTTTTGTTATTATATACATATTTTATCTATAATATATATGTTATACAAGAAAATAAAAAAATGAGCAAGAAATGATTTAAAATGAGTCTTCCTGACTGCAGATCTTGGCATTCTATCTACTATGCCAACCTGCTGCCCCCAGAAATACCTCAGGAACAAGGTCTTTTTTTATCTTGGACTCTGTTATGGTAGAATTTTAAGGTGATAAATTTCAGAGTTTATTGATTTAGAATCAAAATAGACTAAGAAAAGATTTTAGGGATTATCTAGTTATACATTAGAGTAGGGATTATCTAATCAAACGCTGATTTTATGGATGAGGAAAATAAGATTTATCAATGTATATTGATTTGTTCAAGGTCACCCCAGACATAAGGAAAAGAATGAGGATTTGGACCCAATTCTCTCTTGACTCTCAGTCAATTGCTTTTGCTTTCTGCCTAGGATCTCTGTAGTTCTCACTTGCATGTCCTGATCCTGAATTGTGCATGGCAAGAAGTGAAGACGTAGAATGGGACAATATAAAACAGTTTCCCATTCCTCTGTGACCTAGGGCAGCCCTGCGAACGTCATCAGAGAACTGATCGATTCCAGCTTTCCTGTACATGACATGATTCTGTGGATTGCAAGAAAACTCCCAGAAGTTCAGAAACCCTGAAAAATGAAATGTAAAAAAAAAGGAAAAGGAAAATCACCAAGAATTAAAAAAAATCAACATACCCCAAAGCTCAAATTTGGCTGATATTCATCTAGGATTTTTTTTCTTAATAGTTTTGGCTTCTTCCAGGGTCTAAATTAGGCTCACTGGCTTTAGCCTCTGTATTTATACAGGGATTTTTAAATCTCTATCACTTAGTTCAAAGTTGCCAATGGCTTTTTCCCCACCTTTTTTTTTAAACTCTACCATCTGCCTTAGAATCAATCCTGTGTCTCAGTTCCAAGGCAGAAGAGAGGTAAGGGCTAGGCAAAAGTTTAACCATGGGCATCTGAGAACATTTCTCATATCACCCACCCCTCTAAAAGGTTTGCCCTCACTAGTCTAGATAAACCTTAGGACACCTCCAGCAATGGGTTAGAGAGGCAGGAATATTTTTATTGTTCTTTAGAATGAAATTCAAGTTGTCTATTACTTGTGCTAAATCTTCTCAGGAAGAATTAGTGGTGATAGATCTGGGTTCAAATTTGATCTCAGACATTTCCTAGCTGTCTGATCCTGGGCAATGCACTTAACCCTGATCACCTGGCCCTTGCCCTTCTGTCTTAGAGTTGTTACTGAGTCAAAAAGTAAGAATTAAAAATTTTTTTTAAAGAATTAATAGTGATAAGGAGGACAGTCTGGAAGACAGGGGAAAAAACCAAACAACTTTACTAATCCTTCTTTACCTAAAGCTCACTCCTATAAGAAAATGTTCTCAAAATTACACAGATATACCCTCTAAAATTAGTTGGTAAAAGAACATAGACTAAATCTCTAAAATTAAACATCTTTTGATAAAATCAATATATATTTATATACTTTTCATGTAAATATATATACATACACATACCTAGGTACCCAGTGAAAAATAACACTCATTATAACTGCCTCTGTTTTTATATAAATATGCATATTTGAGGGACATAAACACACTATTTATATCAGACCCAGTATGATCATTTCCTTTTACATGAGTTCATCTAATTAATGAGTTAATGTAGGCTGAGGCAAATATTACTATTGTAGATAATGTACTCAATTTGCAGATGAAAGATTTGAGTTGCAGTTCTATTTCTCTGGCAGGGTGACCTTGTATACATAACTTCTTGTCTTCCTTCCTTCCTTCCTTCCTTCCTTCCTTCCTTCCTTCCTTCCTTCCTTCCTTCCTTCCTTCCTTCCTTCCTTCCTTCCTTCCTTCCTTCCTTCCTTCCTTCCTTCCTTCCTTCCTTCCTTCCTTCCTTCCTTCCTTCCTTTCTCTCTTTTTTTCTTTATATTTTTAATTATTTTATTTTTGAAAAAATTAATTACCTGATTTAGAATATTTTTCCATGATTACCAGATTCATGTTCTTTCCCTCCTTCCCCCCCCTCCATTATCTGACGTGAAATTCCACTGGGTTTACCATGTGTCATTGATCAAGACCTATTTCCATATTATTAATATTTGCACTAGGGTGATGACTTAGAGTCTATATCCCCAATCACATTCCCCTTGACCCATGTGATCAAGCAGTTGTTTTTCTTCTGTGTTTCTACTCCCACAGTTCTTCCTCTGGATGTGGATAGCATCTTTCTCATAAGTCCTTCAGAATTGTCCTGGGTTACTTCATTGCTGCTAGTAGAGAAGTCCATTATGTTTGATTGTACCACAGTGTATCAGTCTCTGTGTACAATGTTTTCCTGGTTCTGCTCCTTTCACTCTGCATCACTTCCTGGAGGTTGTTCCAGATCACATGGAATTCTTCCACTTTATTATCCTTTGAACACAATAGTATTCCATCACCAACATATACCACAATTTGCTCAGCCATTCCCCAATGGAAGGGCATCCCCTCATTTCCAATTTTTTGCCACCACAAAGAGCGCAGCTATGCATATTCTCGTACATGTCTTTTTCCTTATTATCTCTTTGGGGTACAAACCCAGCAGTGCTATGGCTGGATCAAAGGGAAGACATTCTTTTATCACCCTTTGGGCATAGTTCCAAATTGCCCTCCAGAATGGTTGGATCAATTCACAACTCCACCAGTAATGAATTAGTGTCCCTACTTTGCCACACCCCCTCCAGCATTCACTGCTTTCCTCTGCTGTCATATTAGCCAATCTGCTAGGTGTGAGGTGATACCTCAGAGTTGTTTTGATTTGCATCTCTCTGATTATAAGAGATGTAGAGCACTTTTTCATGTGCTTATTAATACTTTTGATTTCTTTGGCTGAGAACTGCCTGTTCATGTCCCTTGCCCATTAATCAATTGGGAATTGGCTTGATTTTTTGTACAATTGCTTTAGCTCTTTGTAAATTTGAGTAATTAGACCTTTGTCAGAGGTTTTTGCTCTATTGTTTCCCATTTCCCCCCCCTTTTTAAACCTCAACCTTATATTTTAATATCAATTCTAAGACAGAAGAAAAACAAGTGCTAGATAATTAAGGTTAAGTGACTTGCTCGACCTCACACAAATATCTAAGGTCAGATTTGAGCCAAGATCCTCCCCACTCCAGGCCTGATTCTCTATCTACCATGCTATTATCTAGCTGCCCCTATGGTTGTTTCATGAGAGAATCAAGTGGGAGATAGTCTGGTACCATAGAAAATATACTGGCTCTAGAGTCACAAGACTTGGGTTCAAATCTCATCTTTGACCCATACTACTTGTTTCAAGGCAGGTAAGTGGAGAAGAGCATAAAGTGCTGTGCAAAACACGTCCATATTGGTTATTGTTGTAAGAGCACACTCATATGTAACCCCAAGCCCCCCAATAAAACTATAAATGCACTGATATGAAAGATGACTCCAATAGTTCTTTCTCTGGAGGTGATTAACGTTCCCTGTCATAAGCCTGTCAGGATTGTCCCAGGTCATTCAGCAAAGCATTTTACATACTTTACACCATTTGACCCTTACATCTTCTCTATGAGGTAGGTGATATTATTATCCTTCATTTTACAGATGCAGAAACTGAGTCAGGCAGAGATTAAGTGACTTGCCCAGACACAGACTAAGTGTATGTGACCCGCTTGAATTCAGCTCTTCCTGACTCCAGGTCTAAGAGTTCTATTCATTGTTCCTCCAGGCCATATAAATATGAAATGATAATTCCATTGTCAAATGGAGGGCCAGCATATTGGCCTCAATTATTCTGCATATGTTTTCTGCCTTGGTTTTTCTAACATTGTAATATTTTCATTATAGCTGAACACCATCTTGAATACCATGAGCACTCTCTACAGTACCGGGTCCGTCTGTAACTCTGAGACTCCCCAGCAATGTTTCTTGCTTGAACCAGGTACTCTATGATCCAAGCTAAGGCTTTACCACCCATTTCTAGGCTCTCCAAGGGATAATGGATAATGTACATGTCTTTGGCGTAAATGCACAATTAACCTTTCTCCATCCTCCCTTTCCACTCTTAGAATACATTCTTCTCCTTCATGTAGTCCAGCTAAATCAGCCTCTCCTGTTGCTTCATCATTCCACTTTCCAGTCAGGTTTTCCCATGTACCTCCAATGCTCTCCTTCACCTCCTAGTCTTAGATTCCCAAGTACACCTCAACCTTAGTTCCTCAACCTCATAACTGGTTGTTTTTTTTTAAACCCTTACCTTCTGACTTAAAATCAATACTAAGCATCAATTCTAAGGCAGAAGATTGGTAAAGTCTAGCCAATGGGGTTTAAGTGATTTGCCCAGGGTCACATAGCTAGGAAGTATCTGAGGTCAAATTTGAACCCAGGACTTTCTACCTCCAACCCTGGTGCTCTGTCCACTGAGCCACCTAGCTGTTCTGACTTCATAACTATTAATGCCTTCCAATTAACTTGCATTCATTTGGTATATACTTAAAAAAGTAACCCTCATCTTCTGTGTTAGAATCTAGACTATGCATTGGTTCCAAAGCAGAAGAACAATAAGTGCTAGGCACTGGGGGCTAGGTGATTTGCCCAAGGATCACACAGCTAGGAAATATCTGAATCCAAATTTGAACCCAGAACTTCCTATCTGGAGGCCTCGCTCTTAATCTGCTGAGCCACTAGCTGCCCACTAATTTGCATATATTTATATATGTGTGTTGTTTCCCCTAATAGAAAGTGAACTTCTTGAGTACATAATCTCTTTAATTTTTGTCTTTATCTCCAATGCTTAGCAATAATGGGTAGCATATAGAGGTGCTTTTTAAATGTCAATTGAAGGATTAATAAAATATTTTGTGGCTTTTGCCATAGCTAATCACCTAATTAATAGAAAAAGGAGTCATTTCTCTAAAAGTTCTATCAAATGAGCATTGCATATCGGTACAAATAATCAAACTTGTCTAGTGATTATGTTTAAATAATATAGGATTATGATAAATTATAGATAAAAATATTTTAAACACATAAAATCTCAACATTTTGGTTAACCTCTGTCAGAATTCTATGTCTTATTCTTTCATTAATGCCTTCTAAGAGTATTGTTAAATGGCTTAAAAGATATGAGGCCATTTAGGCTAACCTTGAAAAAATACATATATCTCACCACTTTTATTCTTGTGTTAATAGGATTGGACAAAATCATGGATGAAAGCACAGATTATGATGAAAGGCTGTGGGCCTGGGAAGGCTGGAGATCTAAAGTTGGCAAAGAAATGAGGCCATTATATGAAGAATATGTGGAACTAAAAAATGAGCTTGCTAAAGGAAATAGTAAGTTTATGTTTTATTCTCTAGAGGGACCATGTTTCTCATACGTGAAAATTAGTGGTATCTTCCAACTCCTAACTAAGGATGAAGGCTTTCACTGAATTTAGGATTCTCTTTTGACTCAGGATATTTGGGGAAGAAGATTGTGAAAAAGATGAGATCATCATAATTTCCACTTGATTTCTTTGAGTGTGTCAGCCTTTCAAAAATAATGAAGTGAAATTAATTTTTTTTATCTTACCTGACTTTACCTAAATCAAGCATTCAGTAGCTTTGAAGATCTAGAGGGCTCTCTGAAGATACTGGTAGTTGATTTGGATGTCAAAGAAGTACGGACTCTTTGAGCTGGAAAACTCCTTAAAGATAGTTTAGCCCAGCAGTGTCAGACTCATAGCCAGTGGTTGACAAAACTCCCCGAATAGCCCTGAATGAGATTAAAATGTAATTGGGCAGAGGTGAGGGGTGGGGAGATAGGTGGCTAAGTGGATTGAGAGCCAAGCCCAAAGATGAGAGATCCTGGGTTCAAATATGGTCTCTTCCTAGATGTGTGACCCTTGGGCAAATAATTTAATCCTCATTGCCTAACCTTTACCATTCAAATTTATCTGGTGCTTATGTTTAAATAATATAGGATTATGATAAATTATGAATAAAAATATTTTAAACACAAAATCTTCTGTCTTGGAAGAGTTTTAAAATAGACATATAAAACAACTCAGATAATGTTAAATTGTGATTCTCTCTCTCTCTCTTCCCCCCTCTGTCTCTCTGTCTCTCTCTCCCCTCTGTCTCTGTCTCTCTGTCTCTCTCCCCCATCTCTGTCTCTGTCTCTCTATCTCTCCTCTCTCTCTTTGTCCCCCTCCCCCTGCGATATGCAGGCACCTATCCCTTTTCAGCTTTCCACTAGAATGCAAGGCATTCTTTGTTTGTATCTGTAGCCTCAGAATTTATCACAGTGCTAGCACATTGCAAGTGCTTGTTGAGTGTGGCCCACTGATTTGCACTAATAGAGCAAAAACCAGAAGTAGATGAAAGAATACAAAACCAGAAATTTAGAGGAGACTTCATAAGTCATAGATTTAAACTGAAAAGTATTAGGATTAAATAGATGTGGATTTGGTAAGCTAAGGACAGGGTAAACCTACTGGAAGAAGGAAGGAGGTTTACCTGAAGCCCAGGTAGAACTTTAAACCTTATGAAAGTATCCTAGAGACCACTTCATCTGACCCCTTCATTTTACAAATATAGACAGGCGTTCTTGGAGATATTACAAGTTACCTTCCAGACCTCCTCAATAAAGCATATTGCAATGGTTACATGATTCTTTTTTTAGGTTTTTCAGGATGTATGAAAGTAATGTTTACACTATTACTGTAGCCTATTAAGTGTGCAAGTGTATTATGTCTAAAAAATATACCTTGGTTAAAAAATACTTTACTGCTAAAAAATGCTGACCATTTTCTGAACCTTCAGAGTTGTCATCCTTGTGCTGGTAGAGGGTCTCACCTCCGTGCCAGTAAAGAGCCATCAGTACTGATGGCAGCTGTCTGATCGGGGTAGTGGTTGCTGAAGGTTGGGGTATCTGTGGCAATTTCTTAAAGTAAGACACCAATATAGTCTGCCACATTGATTGACTTCTTTTTTTATGAAAGAGTTCTCCATACCATGCAATGCTGTTTGATAGCATTTTACCCCCAATAGAACGTCTTTCAAAATTGTCATTGATACTCTCAAACTCTGCCACTGCTTTATCAACTAAGTTTGTGTAATACTGTCCTATATTGTTGTATATCTGGGAACAGGAAGGCCTGAGGAGGTCGGGAGAGACTGGGAACTGTTGGTCAGTGGTGCAATCAGAACACACACAGTATTTATTGATAACTTTGCCTTCTTATATGGGCTTGGTTTCTGAGATCCCAAAGCAGTCACAATAGTAACATCAAAGATCACAGATCACAGATTAACATAACATATAATAATCATGAAAAAGTCTGAAATATTGCGAGAATTACCAAAATGTGACCCAGAGACACGAGGTGAGCACATGCTGTTGGAAAGATGGCATGATAGATTTGCTCAACACAGGGCTGCCACAAGCCTTTAATTTTTGGGGGGGGGAACCCAAACAATGAAATGCAATTATCAGTAAAGATCAATAAAACAAAATATACATATAAACTGAGACTCAAGAAAGGTGAAAGGGACTCATTCATGATCACACAAATAGCCAATAGAAAAACTGTGACCTAAACCTAGATCCTCTGGACATCTAAACTGAAATCCCTTCTATAACATTTCCCACAAATAGTCATGCAATTTCTTTTTGAAAGACTGGAAAGTCTACCTTTGGAGACAGGAAGGAAGGAAGGAGGGAGGGAAGGAAGGAAGAAAGGAAGGAAGGAAGGAAGGAAGGAAGGAAGGAAGGAAGGAAGGAAGGAAGGAAGGGAGAGAGGGAGGAAATAAGCATTTATTAAGTACCTAATATATGTTAGACACTGTGCTAAAAGCTTTACAAATATCTCATTTAATCCTTATAATAGCCATGGCATATAGGTGTTACTATTATCCCAATTTTATAGTTGAGGAAACTGAGGCAGACAAAGGTTAAATGATTTGCCCAAGGTAAAAGAGATAGTGTCTTAGGTGGGATTTAAACTCACATTTTCTTGACTCCAGACTAGAATTCTATCCACTTCTTTTGCCCATAGCAGAGATGGAGAAATTAATTTCATCAGTTTCTTGTAAGAATTATTCATATGTTCTGTCTTTCTTTGTCTTTTCTTCTCTGAGAAACATTCAAACCAAAGGCCCCAAACACTATAAAATATTATTGAGCACTTATCAGGAACTCTTCTGCCACAAACCACCATAGACTTCTCAGTGAGCATGATCCCTAAAGTTTCTGATGAAGAACCGCCTTCCATGCCTCTCCCAGGCATTATACATCCTTTATTGCCCTCTCTGGGTCAGTCTCCATGCCACTGACAATTGTGGTTAAAACTGGTAGGAAGGTGAAAAGTATTTTGTGTGGGGTTGTTTTTAAACTGTTTGTATTTTTTATTTTTGTAACAAATTTTATATATTTGCATTAATTTGAGGGAAAAAAGCCCTCCCCTTCTTTGCTATAACTCTCTATCTCTTTTCTTTTTAACCTTCCCTGGCCCTAAATGCAGAAATCTTCCTCAACTCTGTCTTTTGTCCTTCTATTCCTCTACATTTTCCCTCTGTCTTCTTTTATTCCCAAGGCTTCATTTTTCAACTCTGTGCTAATTATTCACAGATCTATATATTGAGCCTCCCTCTGTTTCAGTTCCACATTTCTCATTGTTACTGAATATCTCCACCTACTTTTATCACTGATAAACTCAACATGACTACATGACTTAAAAAGAATTCATCGTCTTCCCCAGAACCCAGCTCTCCCTCAAACATTCCTGTTTCTGTCAACACTAATATCTAAAAGCAGTAAGATGGATCAGGTGGATAGAGTACTGGAAATGAAATTATGAAGACCTGAGTTCAAATTCTACCTCAGCCTCTAACTATGTGATTCTGGGCAATTCATTTAGCCTCTGTTTGTCTCAGTTTCCTCATATATAAAATGGTGGCTCAGTGGATAAAAACACCAGGCTTAAAGTCAAGAAAACTCACCTTCCTGAGTTTAAGTCTGTCCTCTGATTGTGTGATCCTGGGCAAGTCACTTAACCCCGTTAGCCTTCGTTCCTCATCTGTAAAATGAGCTGGAGAAGGAAATGGCAAACCACTCTAGTATCTTTACCAAGAAAACTCCAAATGGGATTATGAAGAGTCTGACATGATTGAAACACCTGAGCAGCAACTCCTGCCATGATTTTTCTGAGAATATGATGAGAGAATATTATAAAACCTTTTGCAAACCTTAAATTTCTATATAAACATTGTTGCCACTTTTTCTGTATTCAGCCTCAACGTTGACCTCTCTGATTCTCCTCTCTTCCTTTCCTACTCTGTCTAATCTCTTGCCAGGTCCTGTTGAATCTACCTCCATAGCATTTCTTGCATCTGTCCCATTTCCTCCACAAATGCTGCCAACCAACCAGGCTTCGTTATCTCTTATCGGAGCTGTTACACTAGCCTTTTAACTGATCTCTCTGCTTCTAGTCTTTCCTTTTGGTAATTAATCTTTCAGATTTGGCCAAAATAATCTTCCTAATGAATGTGTCTGAGCCTATCACTGCCCTGCCAAAAGTCTGTAATGGCCTCTTTTATTTCTGCTATGACAAAATACAGACTAGTTAGCCTGGCACTTGAAGACTTCCACATTCTGGCTCCAAGCTTCTTACTACTCCCCGATAGCGATTTTCCAAGACGACCTGACCCTGTCCCTCTAAATGGCCTCTGATTTCCCCAGCCTTTCTCCTATTTTTTGTTCTCATGCACATCTTCTACCTTTACACGTAATCTTCCTCCTTCAACTCCTCCTTAAGATCCCACCTCTCTCGTGCTTGTGAGTCCCCAGCTAAAATTTTTCTCTTGTCAGAAATCATTTTGCAGAGGCCCTACCTTCGTGCTTAATATATTCTTTTACTTTTTAACCTCTACGTCCTGCCTTAGAATAGATATTAACCATTCCAAGGCCGAAGAATGATAAGGGCGAGACCATCCAGATGAAGTGAATTACCCAGGATCCATCCTACGGTTAAATATGTTCTGCCTTGATCATGCTCGTTTTGGTTAATTTGAATCTCTTCTCTTTTACTACATATTCCCTTAAACCAGGTACTCGGTCATTTTTCAGCTTTGTCTCCCTGGTGCCCAGCATAGTGCCTGGCACATTTTTTTTATGATTTACGACTTCATCATTGAAGGGAACTCTCATTGTGGAAACTCCATCCCCTGAGGCAGATGAACAATTCAGCTGTAATTTATAGCCATAGAGAGTTGCCTGGGGCACTGAAAGACTGTGAATTGCCTCTGGTCACGCAACTACTGTGTCAGAAGCAGCATTGAAACCCAAGTCCTGTTTATTCTAAAGTCAATCTTTATTATTCTGCCTTTCGATTTCGACGCCATTTGCATTCAGGATTTATTGAATTGTTGTTTTGTTTTGTTTCCATAGACTATGAAGACTATGGGGATTATTGGAGAGGAGATTATGAAGTTGAAGAACCAAGTGAATATGTCTACAGCCGTCCTCAGCTGAAAAAGGATGTGGAAAATACCTTTAAGCAGGTAGTGCACAAGTCAGGGTGTCAGTTCACATTTGATCTGCCATTTGGGACCTCATACACAGGCTGCTAGTGGATGATTAATCTTGTTATCAAGTGCAATTATCCTTCTTAGTGCTTTCTAGTTTGCCTCAATTGATAAGGTCACAGAATCTGGTCTTTGGAAGAGTCTGTGGTTATCTGGTTTAATCATCCCAGCTTGCCATCTTCTGCAGGTAGAAAAGGCATGGAAATGCCCACCTGACTCGCTGTTCCCTATTTCCTAGACAGTGACTGAAAAATGAGACTAGGAACGTTTTCCGAATCATCCCTTGGCCTTTTCTTCCGCTGGCCTCTTCCTTTCCATCCCCCCCCCCCCCCAGTCCTTATTCTTTTCCTTCTTCACTCATTTGGGGTGGGGGCTTCAGGGAACTTCCTATGGATTCCACACAACAGCTTCCTTTCCTTACACTCGGATGCCAGGACCTTCCCTCCAAACTTCCTCCTTCCAGCAGCTCAGCTTGTCTTGTCCCACACTATCATCTTAGAGATGGGAAAGTGAGAGCTTGTTCGTTGACTTGTTTGACGTTTACCTAGTTCAGGCTGGCTTGTTGAAAATCAAGTCAGGCAACATCCTAAAAATGATGTATTCTGTCAGAGGAGTTCTGGTCATAAATCCATAAATCTAAGCCCGGAGGAGCACGGATCGCCATAAAAAAGGAGCAGAAGAAGTACCTTTGACTTCTGCACATTTCGCAGAGGAGGAGAACATTTTTCCCCATCTACTCGTAGTATATAACAGAGCTCCCACCTCTGACGTCACAGGCATGGGAGGAGAGACTGAGCCGCTCTATACTTTGGCATCTGTGATTTTTGTCATTTTTGTTTTTCAGATAAAATCACTGTATGAACATCTGCATGCCTATGTGAGGAGAAAGATGAGGAACACCTATGGCTCCCTAATCAGCGAAACTGGGGGCCTTCCTGCTCATTTGCTTGGTAATAAAGGCAGTCTACCATCTTTTTTCCTATTTATTTAAATTGGTCCTGGGGAGTTCATTGCCTTTGGGCACAGGGGCAAACAGAGCCTTAATGAAGGAGTTGAAATTTGAAGGGGTTGATTGCATTTCCCAAGCCTCTAGCAGCTAGACATAATTGAACTAGCACCTAGTTAGTAAGCATGATGAATTAAGCTGGAAGCCATTCCCCCAGACCAGCCACACTGTTTCCCAGGGTCTCCTCTAATGCCTTCTCTCCCAAATTAAACTACCCTCTTCGTTTAGTTAGAGCAGATATGTGGCACAGTGAATAGAACATTAGGCCTGAAGTCAGGAAAACTCGAGTTCAAATCTAGCCTCAGACACTTATTAGCTGTATGACCCTGGGCAAGTCACTTCACCCTGTTTACCTTAGTTTCTTCAACTGTAAAATGAGCTAGAGACAGAAAACTACTCCAAGAAAACCCCAAATGGGGTTCAAAGAGTTGGGCACAACTGGAAGATGATTGAACCTCACTTATTTTATCTTTAAAAGGTAGCTAGAAGGACTCTTCCTGCAGGATTGCCACAAGTTGAGTTTCAGGAAGCTTGATTCAGAGAATCATGAAGTTACTAGTTACCTATCAGAGGATCAAAACCTTTGATGAATTCCTTAGCACCAGAAAGAAGACATATTTCCAAACGCATCCCTCACCAAATTCCCCTTTCTCAGAGGAGACCAATATAAATAGTCCTATGCTGTAGCTGGAACACTTGGGTCAAAACGGCTCATCAGTCAGTCAGCCAGTCTATAAGCATTTATTAAGCCCCGATCATATGCCAAACTTTTTGCAAGGAATCAGATACCCAAATCAAATCAACTCTTGTCTTCAAGGACCTTCTATTCATGTGGGAATAGACAACCTAGAGATTTTTCTCTCTTCTTTTGGCACCCATTCCCTGGACTAGTAAACTTCCAAACCCTTTTTCTGTTGGCTCCATCAGTATCTTGGCTGTTCTTAACCCCTGTCCTCCAGGCACTAAATAGAAGAAAGGATCTCTTATATTGGAGAAATAAGGTTTATTGAGTGAATGAGAGACACACAACCCAAAGGCTTCGACTAGGAAGCCACGTTCCAAAGATCCTAATGTCTCCATGTTCTTGAAAAGAAATCCCAGTATGAGAATTCCTCTGGTTGAGCAATTTTCTGGAGGGTCCCTGCAGAAATCCCAGTTCAGGCTGCAGGTGGTGTTCTCTGCTGCCCTCCTCTGACAATTCACTGAAGTCTACAGGTGACTAAAGCGGGGTTCCCAGAGCTCACTGGCTTGCTGCAAAAGAACACCGCTCCCTTCAAGTGCGCTTGCACACACACACACACACACACACACACACACACACACACACAGTATCATAGGAGCTTCTGTTCTGGCAAGTGAACAATGGCTCAAAGTCTTTCAGGGTTCTAGTTGTCTGTTATAGCTTGATGGAGAGCTACCTTCTGATCAAACCTTTTCTCTATGTTCTCCTATTCCATACCAGGACAGTGTTATCCATCACGTCACCCGTCCTGGTACGTTAGCTTTTCATGAGAACCCGCATCACAACCTCAGAAACTCCTTGTTCTTCTTGCTGGCTCACTTGAAGTGCTTGGGGGGGATTATTCACAATATCTAAGAGCGTCGGGGCTCTCTGCTCATTTTGAGCAGTGCCCCAGGAGTTCCTCAGCCATTACTACTCAGAGACCACAGCTGTTCTGTGTCAGCTCAGAAGGGGCCTGGGCATGGCCAGGACTCCTGGCACACCAACCCGCTCTCCCTCTTGGCATTGGCTTCAGACCTAGGGGAGCTTAGGGGATGGAATGTGCAGAGCTGGACAGACCTGGGAGCAGCAGAAGCATTTCCTTGCAAGCTCATCCTGGACTCTGCTCTTCCCTCTTGAAGTTTATAACCTAAAATAGGTAAGAGCAGTGAAGCCTGGAAGAGTGGAAAGAGCATTGGGCATAGAGTCAGGACACATGGGTTTGAAATCTGGTTCTGACACTGACATTGGAACTGTGGACAAGCCACTTCACCTTATGACCATCTCTTCTCTAAAATGGTGATACTTCTTAGCTGTATGACCCTAGGTAAGTCACTTGACCCCCATTGCCTAGCCCTCACCACTCTTCTGCCTTGGAAGCAATGCACGGTAGTGATTCTAAGATGGAAGGTGAGGGTTTCAAAAGAAAAATGATGCTAACTTCATTACCATCATGGCAGTATAGGTTGGGGTTGGGGTTTTGAACTCAGGAAAAGGACTCCTGTGAGCCACACAGTGACTTAAAAAACCCCCACAAACTAACATTATTTATTTATT